>NW_026939458.1:0-9087 GCF_032062105.1 Saccostrea cuccullata | reverse complement strand
GAAAATATCTCCCAATCTGCACCAGTCTGTATGGAAATGTTTGGAGGAAGACAGAGAAAATAGCTCCCAATCTTCACCAGTCTGTATGGAAATGTTTGGAGGAAGACAGAGAAAATATCTCCCAATCTGCACCAGTCTGTATGGGAATGTTTGGAGGAAGACAGAGAAAATATCTCCCAATCTGCACCAGTCTGTATGGAAATGTTTGGAGGAAGACAGAGAAAATATCTCCCAATCTGCACCAGTCTGTATGGAAATGTTTGGAGGAAGACAGAGAAAATATCTCCCAATCTGCACCAGTCTGTATGGAAATGTTTGGAGGAAGACAGAGAAAATATCTCCCAATCTGCACCAGTCTGTATGGAAATGTTTGGAGGAAGACAGAGAAAATATCTCCCAATCTGCACCAGTCTGTATGGAAATGTTTGGAGGAAGACAGAGAAAATATCTCCCAATCTGCACCAGTCTGTATGGAAATGTTTGGAGGAAGACAGAGAAAATATCTCCCAATCTGCACCAGTCTGTATGGAAATGTTGAGAAGAACACTGATAGGGAACATATCTCTGGACTCTATCTCCTCGGCTCCTGTTTGAGTTATACCAGGCAGAGCTCCCATTGACTGACACTATAGAAATACAATAATACCGGTACATTTATTCTAACTTAAAGATATTTATTTTAAAGTACAAGCATTTTGTGTATTTATTATGATAACTGTAATAACAAGATGTGTTTGTGAATCACTGATACCCAGTATAACAGCTTATGGTGAGGGTTGAATTCTCTCAAATACAGGTCAAGGTCAAAAGTGTTGGTACCCAAAGGATGGTCTTATTACAAGGTATATACCTGTGATTTATGAAAGCCCTTGATAGTTCTAACTGTTCAAAAGTTATGACCAAAATTAAAATTTTTAAAAGGTGGGTCAAACTCTTAGTCAAAATAAAATGTGAGTACTCTGTATCAGTGATTTAAGCTGTAGTTAAAACTTAAGAGCAAGAATGCTTCTACCAAAATTATGAATTCCATGGCCCCAGGGTCAGGGGTTCTGTTGTTGGGGTGGGGCTCTATAATGATTATATAGTGAAAATGCATTAATTCTTTGAAAATCTTCTTCTCTGCCCCTGTGTAATAAGCAAATGAATTACCTATATAGTTATGATGTGCAAGGGCTCTTCTTCCAGAATTGTGAATTTCCGCCCCTGGGTCAGGGATACCATGTTGGGGGGGGCTCGACTTATATACTGAAAATGAATTGTTTGAAATCTCCCTGCTCCTTGGTATCAATCAAACATTTTTGATAAGCAAGTGTGCCTTTTCAAAAAATTGTGCAATATGTGGACCTAGGGTCAGGGGTTCATGTGTGGATTGGGCACTTCTGATTATTGCTGAATATTACTGATTACTAGTAGTTATAAATATGCATTTTTTGTTCCCCTATCTTGGCTATTAAGGAGGCTTGGGGGTCAACAAATTAAAAACAAATTAACCACCAGATATAACTTACATTTTTAGATATGATATCTTTAGCTATCAACTATCATTTGACAAAAAAATTCATACATATCAGTTTTAAAATTTGATTATTTTGGTATATCTTTATATAGATCTTCTTCTAAAGGAGATTGAAATAGTCTAAAAATGGCAATGACCACCCAGCCCCTTTAAGTAACCAAACTAAGCAATTACTAAGTTTATAGTAATGATTAGCAATGGTGCCAGCCTCTTTCAAAATTAAGAATGCCATAGCATCTACCTTAAAACATGAACCAAATTCAATCGTTTGAAAGTTGTTGCATGATTCTCAGGTGACCTAAGAGGCCCATGGGCCTCTTGTTATGGAAGCATCCTCAAATAGTGGACATTCAATTTTGTTCAAATCATGACCCCTAGGTGTAGGTCTGGGCCACAACATGGAATCCAAGTTGTACATAGAAACATGTAGAAAAAATCTTTAAAATTCTTCTTTTCAAGAATAGCAAAGCCATGATTAGTCCTGTTCATATGGAAGCATTCTCAGGTAGTGCAGATTTAATTTTGTTCAAGTCATGACCCCTGGGGGTATAGGGCGGGGCCACAGTGAAAGTTTAAATGTAAAGGGCAAGAAAGCCACAGGTAGTCAAAGAAATATGCAAGCATCCTTAGTTAGTGAAGATTCAAGTTTATTCAAATCATACCCTCTCCCTTTTAAGGATTGGATGGGAACACCATTGGGTTTACTTTTCAATAGTAAACAGATTTCTGCTTTTTGCCTAGCCACATTGCTCAGGTGAGTGATGTGGCCCATGGGCTTCTTGTTTAATTTGTAAGTTAATGTCACAGAATGGGACCAAGAAATAAGAACCATAAGAAATGGCTTTAAATAGTCTGGTGTTAATGGAAAGAGTGATAATGAACAATTATCGTTTATTTTTAAATAAGTCACAGCAATCAGCAACTATAGTGTTTTCCTTATACTAGTATTTAAAAATAGCCTTTCAAAAGCTACTTTCGTAAAAAAAAAAAATACAGAGAGAAAAGATAAATCATTATTTTTTTTCCTATGAAGAATCACAAGGATATTGTCATAAAATAAAGGAAAGCATCTTTATGTAGTGTGAATTAGATTTAATTATGCCCCATCTCGACTTCCCACTCCATCCTCTAGTAATAAGATGGACAGAACAATAGGATCCAAAGGAGAGAATGAACATTTTTATCAAGAACAAAATGGTAAAAATTGTCAAAAATATACAATTTTCATGTATAGATTCAACTTTTTTAAAAAAAGGGGGAGGGATTCAATGAGCTATGCTTTTTACAAATGAAAATTGTCCAGTACTGGCATTTCAGAATAGTTCTATATTATATTTTCTGCTTTTGATTTGTCATTATTTTAAATGGAGAGAGGATGGTTTTCTTCTGCAGTCATTTGATGTAACCTTTAGATTCTGTAGGTGGAAAATAAAGTCACATATAATAAAACATGCTTATAGTGAATATGCTTATAATGAATTGACACTTATAGCCAAGTGATTTTCAGTCCCAGTAACTTTAAGATACATTGTAAACTTATAATGTATTACTCTAATAGCATAGCAAATTTGTCCATCACTGGCATTTTGTGTTTTTAATACTGTAGTAGCAGGTGCATAACACCTAGCTAATCAACTTTATCTGGCATTTGATGTCTTTATATCACTGTCTTGTCTTCACTCTGAGTGAAACTGATCTTCCTAATGAAATACCGATGCCTTAAAATAATTAAAAAAAACTATTGTTAACAACCAATTAATTTCAATACATCAGTCAACATTAACAAATGATTTGATTTCAAATCCCAGAGTCTGGGTCAATTTTTGTGAGAGAAAGTTCAACAGGATTAAGCTTGCCACCTGTGATTAATTAAATACCAGGACGTATTCTTTTATTCCTAGGTTGTCAGATGGTCTTGCATCCTTGGATTTAACAATAGATGGAGAGGAGAAGCGAACAGAATTGAAAAAGCAGATAGGAAAACTTGAAAGTGAACATCATGAATGGCAGATGAAGCAAAAGATAAATAAAAGCTAACAGAAGAGCATAGACAAATTGATATGAGAGACTGTATATGTGTGATAGACAATTAAAGATTGCTGGCAAAGGGCAGGAAACTCTAGTCGGTTTGCTGGATGTAGAAATCATGAGTTGGAAACTTATGAGTGGTTTTTATATTGATTTATTTCAGTAAATATTTGTAAAAAATTGAAGATTTTGTCACTTCTTTCATGAAAATGATGTATGCTACACAATATTACCTGCCAAAGTTTAAACATGTCAGTTACAAATGCACTGATTTGTCTAATAATATCAAAAGCGCATTTTTCATTCAAGGTCACTTGTGAAGCATAAAATGTAAACACAGCAACATATTCCCATAGCTTTAGGATAGTGCACCCTAGCTGACACGTTTAAAGTTATATTTCAAACAAAATTCTTGGAAAACTTTTCAATCTTCCAGTCAGAAAATTGTCCATCTGCAATACTTTGAGTATTTGCATTACACCAATATCTGGGCAAAAATTGTTAAAGAACTTGACATAGATGCAAGACACATGAATTTATTCAAAAGGCACCCTCAATACAACCGTTCGGCCTTAGCTCAGGGTGTTGAAAGAATAAAACGTACGGAATATTATTTTAAATGTTACCAGCTGACAAAGTATTACATGTATATAGTATTATTGGTTTTAATGTTCGGTATTACAACTGCATTTTAGAAAATTACACTTGTTCTTCGATTTCATATTTATGTTATTTTCAACAAAACTTTTTAAAAAAAAATATATGAATATAACGAAAACAGTATTCAAGCTCAAAAACCCATTAAACAATACAAGTCAGGAGCAGAGCAAACACAGGCCTTTAAAATATCAGAGGTGGGATCAGGTGCCATGGAGGAATGAGCATCCCCCGTCTACCGGTTACATATCTGCCGTATGCTCTTTGTCATGATCGGTAAAAAAAAACCCGGGAAAATCCCTCGACAATTCAGTTCTTATAAAATGGCTAAACAATTAGTTAAAGTTCGACAAAAAATGGTCAGACTGAGTTTTTCCATTTCAAGCTCACTGGGATACGTATACATGTATGGTACCCGATATAAGAATGGAAATGACCATTGTTGATCGAAAATACGTCATTAATATTATAATATTAAAATGTCGAGTTGAAGGCAACAGCAAGTGTTTTCTTCTTTTCAAATATAAGACTTCAATAAATCTGCATATGAACACATAGGTCTGATCATAACTAGACATAAATGGTACCTATAGGAATTTCAAAAGATTGTTGGAAGGCCTGCAGCTGGTCTCAAGAACGTTGAA
The DNA here is from genome assembly GCF_032062105.1 of Saccostrea cuccullata. Taxonomy (NCBI): domain Eukaryota; kingdom Metazoa; phylum Mollusca; class Bivalvia; order Ostreida; family Ostreidae; genus Saccostrea; species Saccostrea cuccullata. The sequence goes on along the minus strand of NW_026939458.1, from coordinate 4,242 downwards.
TATAATTGTCAATTAGAAACTCGAGCATCTTTTAATATCAGTTCAGAATAGTTTTGGATATAATCAGAATGTTTTTAACAAAATAATTTTGCAAATGACCAATGACAATATAAGTAAATTTACGAGTTCCATTTTTATTGAAAACGCAGCTGTCAACGGTATAAAAAAGAGCTTGGACTTTTAATTATCGGGGGAAATGGTTGTATATAAAGTTGTATATCAAACACGGGTCTCCAAAACATCAAAAGTGGGATCGGGTGCCGTGGAGGAGTGAGTATCCCCTATCGACCGGTCACACCGCCATGTGCTCCTTTTCATCATGGGAAAATATCGGAGAAAAAACGTCGACAATTCAGTTTTTATAATGGTTATACATGTACTATTAGTATGAAAAACGCCAATCAGCATTTGACTTAATGATAAATTGTATGTGCTGACAAGGGTTACCATACACACGGAAAACACGGAAATCATAACTCGCCTTCTACACCAACCAGAAGCCATAATCTCCGAGAGTCTGATAAGTAGTGGATACGGAAAGATACGTACATCGTTTGTATGACGTGTATAGGGAAGAAATTTCATGCATACGATCAGCTTTCTGCACAAAGTGCTGATGACTTGTACGCTGATGTACTGTAGATTCCTAAATATACGCGTGGAATTAATTATCACGTAATTTCGCGAGAAGCACCACACGCAAAATAAAATTACTCGCCTTTATTTTTATGGTGCTGAAATCTACGTGAAATCTCTTGATCAACTGTCCATTCGCAAATTATTATTCTCGCGATTTGCCGATGAAGAGCCCATTCACGATAATAAGTACTCGCGAAAATTAAGGAATTTACAGTATCGGAAATGAGATTTTTAAAAGTTTCAGTGAAAGAGAATGACACTTGGAAAAGTTTTTACCATTTCATTGCAGAAGGATACATACTTAAGAAAAGCAAATTTGGAGATTGTATGATTGAATTTTTAAGGGCATGGAAACAGTTTCAGCTAAAATTTCAAAATTTTTTTTTCCATTTTTACAAATATTTAACTAGGGTTTTTCTAATGATCATAAAAAATTCAACTTCAGTTTTCCAGATACAAGACAGATTTAGAGCTCCAAACCTTTGTTATGTAGACAAGGCTAGTGTCATGTTTTTGTTTACACAGGTTAATATACTAATATATGTTCGTTCAAAGTAGATAATTTCAAATAAAAGTTAATTTTAAATACGATTCGATAGTTACTATTGATTTGCTGAACTTCATTTTGTTATAAATATGATATTTTCTATATATAAACAAAAACAAGGCACGAGCCTTGTTTACATCATAAAGAACTTAAGTTCTGCATCTTGTTTGTTAATCAACAAATGATGTTCAAATTTTTGGTAATCAGTAGATGATGTCTTAGGTATGAATTGTAAACATTAAAATTGGTTTTAAAATATTAGTTAAAACTGTGTCCCCTTTAAACCCAGAAAACTTAATCTTAGACAAGTGTTAAATTGAATTTCGAATATGTTCGTGGTCTTAAGCCCAGCTTACATACTCCTACATGTATTTACAAACAGCAAATTTTTAAATATGAAAATGTATGTATTATCATATGTCAATAGAGGGAAGCAAGATTTTCTCATGATTATTAATTCCAAATGCTTAATTCACGTCTATTTAGACTAGTTTTTAATAAACTTTAACATATGAGTTAATTTTTCATTATATAAAATATAGCATGATTGCTTTCATTAAAATGCATCTTTGAAAGCCCCCATAATCAAAGATTCGTGGATATGCACAGTAGTGTTTTGCCCTGTTCGTCCGTCTGTCAAGTTGTTTGTCCCCAGAGTAACCTTGTTTATAACTTTTAATTGGTGTGAGCTATGGTTATTTCACAATTCACATTTGTATATCTTTTGAATAATCCTTTCTTTAGGTATGAATATATTGGACCTCTTGACTTAGTAGTTTGATCCAATTTGGAAACAATTATCAAATTCGAACCTTAGCCATATTTTGTATAGTAGGTTCTAGAGCTTCCGTGTTTCACATGTATATTTTTGTGATAAGGTACCCCCCCCCCTTAGGTATACATATAAATATTTTTCCCTTTTGACATTGACCTTTGTGTTTTACCCACTTTTAAAAAACGTGTTACTTGCGTTTAAACAATTTGTATTAGGGTTTTTATATTTAACATGCACATGTACATATATATTCCTTGTGAAAACTCTATTTGAATAAAATTATTTTGACCTTTGATCTGTCCTGGCCATGGAGTTTGACCATTTTTAAGGGAAAAAATGTACTAGTATTTCTTGCGACACAATCCTTTTTCAAGGTATCACTGCTTTTGATCTTGATCTTGACCTTGGAGTTTGACCCACATAGTAAAAACGTTTACCTTCAACTTTCAAGTGATCAAAATGTTATTACATAAAGAAATATCTTGTCTCAATGAATATACATGTGATATATAAAAGCCTAAACGCCAACTGTTCAAAAGTTAAGGCTAATTAGGTTAAAGTTTTTAAACAGGTAAGTCAAACTCCAAATATAAAATTATTTATCTATTTTTTGTAACAGTTTCATTGATAAACAATCATAAATTAAATCTTAAAATACGAAAAGTTTTAATACGAACGAATTTAAGCAATATTGCATGATTCTCGTATTTATGTTTAAAAAAAAAAACAATAAAGCGATTCAAATAACTCTTCAGTGAAAAGTATAATAACCTCATTCATTAATGATAAATGCCTTTTTAAATTGCTTTTTTGCAATTGATCATGATTATCAGTACATATTTCAATTCACCTTTTTAACAATCTGAAAGCAGGAAATCTATCATATTGACGTAAATCTTATTCTGAAATTTTATATCAAGAGAAAATGCCGATGTTACTAGGAAATTACTTACGACTATGCGTGTCAGAGTCGTACATATATAATGACTATGTTTTATTTAATAAACATTTAGACTACACAATCTTATTGAAATTGATAAGCGATAAAACGGGTTATATTTATCTTTTAAGTTTTGTTGAAGCACGGAAGTACTTTATTTTTAACATATGGAAACGAAACAAAATTATGTGGATGGTAAAATTTGTATCTTTTATGTACATTTTTGTTTATATTTGTACTTCGACCGGTAAGTAATTTAAGAAAATGACAGTGCTGTAATCATAAATTATTTTTTTTAATTCTTAAATTTCATAAATTATATTCATAGATTTGTACTTTTGCCTGACAGATCCCTCTGTAAAATACTTTCATACTGGATATGGCATGGACTGGAGCACTGCAGATAAAAGTTGTGGAAAATTAAATGGGGCACTGATCAGGATAACAGATATAGAAGCCATTGTCAATATTACAGGGGAGGGAATTTTAAAAACCATTAATCTCCATATTTGTTCATCTATCACAGGTATCATTATTCCATGGTTAACGCGTATAGATCTATGTTTTGCACAATCCGTTCATAGAACTAATACTTAACACTGATATAACAATCCTATTTTGTTATCAAGCACACGTTCCGGCACAAAAACTTTAACCTTGGTAATATTAAATGAGAAGAGATAGGGCTTTTATATTACACATGTATTTTTTCTACGACAAGACCTTTCTAAATACTCTATGACTTTTTACCCCTTACCTTGACCTTAAATTTTGACCTACTTTTCAAATACTTTAACCTTTGTCATGACTGTTGAATGAGAAGAGATAGGGTTTTCATATTAAACCTGTGTTTTGCCTGTGACAAGACTTTTCTAAATACATTATGATTTTTGATCTTCTGACCTTGATCTGGAAGTTTGACCTACTTTTCAAAGATGTTAAATTTTCCTTATAACTTTTGATTAAAAAGAGATGGGTTTTTCATATTAAATAAGTCATGTTTATTACGTTCAAGTCATTTCGAAATTCAATTTGATTTTGACGTCATGACCTTGACCTTGAAAGCACTTTTCAAAAACTAAAAATCTTTGTCATGAGTTTTAAATGAGAAGTGACAGGGCTTTTATATTAATCTGGATTGCCTGTGACAAGACTTTTCTAATACACCATGATTCTTTATTGTAACCTTGACCTTAAAGTTTGACATTTCAAAAAATTTTGGAAACAATTTCTCCATTTTGGTCGTCTATCACTGGATCATTTTCTCCATGGATAGCGTATAGAGGTTTGTTTTCCAAAACCCTTCATAGAATATGAAGATAACGAATAGAAAACAAGCTT
>NW_026939457.1:0-9167 GCF_032062105.1 Saccostrea cuccullata | reverse complement strand
TGTTCTAACCTCTGGAGGCCCCCCTCATTTCCCCCATTAAAAATAACCACAATTTTAAAACATTAATCCGTACATGACAAGTTTGGGTCGTGACATCGACAAAACACGGAAATTTCCAACAGTGGTGCACGGAATTATCCATATACAAGTTCCGCTGATAGGCGAAACTTCGATCATCGGTTGGCGTGGGTCGGCGCGGGAAACACACGGGAAGAAATGGGTCAGATATTTCCACAGAGTATGCAGGATTGTACCACACACCTCCATTTTCAAATACTGTTTCTGTTGACAGAGATGGGTATGCGTCACCAAATGTGATAGGTCCATTTAACAAGAGTGATATTAATAATAATGAGAAACATATCAATAATGAGAGTGAGATTGACAGAGACAGAGGTGTTCATGTACTTTCTAGAGCTCCTTTATCTCACACTGACCATCACAATCTGTCATTCCAATCTAGAGACAATGTGCCTGCAGCAAAATTGATTTCAGGCAACATGCCAAATTATAAATCAAAAAGTAATCCTAGACAAGTACGACTTGATGTGTCGTCTGCAATGAAATACCAAGCAGAAATAGGATCACAACAACTTACGGAAATGACACCTTCAGATATGTCACACACGGACTTGAAAGTTCCAATGCGAGAGCACAGACCTCCTCCTCCAATAGATAACAGTCCAGCTCAAACAGAAACGAAAAAAGAGTCTTCTTGGAGAAAGGATCTAAGTAAATTATACAACGAGTCTCCACCATCCACAAAACCTAGCGAAGAGAAACCGGTAAAAATCACGTTGGGTCGGGCCCATCAGCGGCAACAAAAGGCAGCTCAGCAACAGCAGCAGCAGCAGCAACAGCAAAACAACCTTAAGCCAATTGCTGGAAATATAGGAAGCAGCGCCATTAAAAGAGATATTCCACCCCAAAAACCACCTAGAACTCCACAAATGCAGCGATCCCAATGCCATATGGATTTATCCCAAACAAACGAAGATCAGGAAAAACCAGTCGTTCCTGAGCGGAGTCGTGCACAACATCATGCCATTACATCACTTATCAGCCGCTTTGAAAAGAACACTCCCTCGAATGATCCTTCCTCGGTCAATCGAAATTTAAACAAAAATAAAAAATTAGCAATGACCTCAACTCCACTGACAGAAAGCAAACAATTCACGGAGGAAGAGATCCTGCCACTTCCCCCTAGATTTGATTATCAGTACCCAGACGGTAGATTACAATATACTTCAAACTCCAACGAATCAACCCTAGTCAAGACGCCAGTCAAAGCCAGTTAGACAATAAACAGTCACAAAGTGTACCAAATTATCTACATTCAAAACTCTCAACTCGTTTTGATGGGCATTTTAGTGATACTAAAGCTTCCCTACCAAAACCTGTTCATTCTCGGGAAAGCACTGGTCTAAGTGATGTAGAGGGATATACAGATCAACTACGCAAAGCCGCCAGTAGCTCTGTGTTTGACAGGTACAAGCAGCACAGACTTCAGGCTCATTTTGACAATGACTCTAAACCAACCGTTGAAACGGCCCGTAGAAATTTAAATCTGGTTTATGATAGACAAAGTGGTTCAAATGCAAATTACAATACGCACCAACCAGTGGCTTCACATTCTACCTCCTTGCAAAATAATACACCACAATTTACCAAAGTCAATCACAATCACGTGACGCCGTCTACTTCCTCTTATGGCCAAAGAAATGCTTGGAGGGAGGAAGCTCAACAGCCGTAGTTAAACCCTCAATAAAACAAGGGGCGGTTATGGACTTTTAGTGCGCTTGTGTTTTTACATTTCAAAAATATTCCAACATTTACTATGACAGGGTCCTTACAAATCTTTACGATTATCCTATTGTAGAACATGTGCAACCAAATATTGTATTATATTGTATTTTGTATTCAAAGTGTTTACTTTTTACAAATTATATTTCTGATAGATATTTGATGTCAGATCTGATATTTTATACAGCAATTTTTGACTAAAATATTATTAATATTTTCATTAAATTATTATTTTGAGATGGTGTTAGTTTTTGAAATAAAAACGAATTATTTAAATTGGTACATTATTAGGAGGGTGAGCAGCAATCAACTTTACACGCAATTCAAGCCATGGTGTGAAACTTAAACTACGACGCTGGTCTTAAACTGTTCAAGCTAAAAAAAAAAATGATAACTATTGTTTAACTAAATTTCTTTTTAAACATGAAGAATCTGAAAGAAAGCATTCATTATAGGCAAAATAAAAAGGAAAAGCATCGAATAAAGACATTTATTATAAATATTATCATGCTTCCACAACACTCATAATTAAAACATGAATAAGCTAAGTTTATCACAACCATCTATAAAATCATGCAGCGTCAATATTCCTAGAAATTATTTTTGAAGAAGACATTATAAGCATGTTAAGGGTCTCTTAATATCCATAACAAATATTTCAATATAAATCATAGTTTATTTATTGAATGAATGTCCTATAATGAAACAAAAGGCATGGAGATGATCACTGCATGCAATGTTTTTCTATGTCGGTAGAATTATAACTCCAAATCTGGAGAAAGGAGAAAGAGAATATCACTAACATCATCAGAGACTAGTTCAACGGTCCAAACGGTATGTCACCTAATGATATCCAAGTCTGTTTTATCTTTGTGAGAACGTTTTTGAAGTTCAGTACGCTATCATCCTTAACACGTCCTGTTTCCCTCTCGTTTGTACGATAATGGTGAACCAGGGCTACCTCTGGTGGTACGTAGAATGGTCTGCCACCTCTCTTAAACTTCCAAACGTTATGTATACCTACCACCTCCACTTTTAACGGGTCAACGATATATTTAGATCGTGTAGCTCGTCCAAATATTTCATTCTCTCTGAATCGTTTAAGGAATGCATAAGCTTTGTAAGATTTTGCAATTTTGGATACGTTTGAGTTTGTTCTTGCGTTTAGCCAATCTAACCTAAAGAATGCTGATCGAAACATGTAGGAAGACATGTTTGCAGGGAGAGAATCTAACATGTCGTTCCAGGATTTGTGATTTTTGGGAATAATAATTTCATCAAGATCCTGAAACACAACATACCTGCTGGCTCCCCTGTTTCGATTCAAGCAGTCATTAAGCATTGCCAGTTGACCATAGTAATGGATATCTGGTTCGTCTGTTCGATTTTTCGTCATCGGCAGTTTCCATTGAATAACAGATACAAGTCCTTTAGATTCATAGTGTTTGAGCACAAGATCCACATTCCAGTTTGTACTGTAGTTATAGAAAAAGAAATGATCGGCTCCTAAGATAGAACTGAATTCAATCATTTCCACTAGCTGATATGCCTTGCTGTACATGGCATGGAGGGGTGAGACGCACACTGTAAACGTTCGTTCTACGTTTGAGTTGTATATAACCGGTAAAACATTGACAGGTTTCTCACAGTCCTTTGTGACGAGGGATACAGCGTCTGGCATTCGGGTATTTGGCACTTTGCAAGAAAATATGGCTGCCGTAAACCTGTAAAAAAAATATATGCTGTCAAATTTACCAGGTATTTATTTATGGTTTGTCGGGTATTTTGACTCCCAAATCCTCCAAGTTTTTATTTTTCTTTAAGTACAATATATAGTTTTTTATCGTCATAGGAACAGATGTGAACTATCTGAAGTCTAGCTACTACAGAGAGGGTTGACCCTATCAACAACTTCCAACAACAAAACCTTTTATCTATTGAAAAAAGAATGCTATCGAAATGTGTACTTAATCTCCTTGGAAAGAATAGGGACTGCATGTATCTGATGGGAATAAATGCAAAAATGAGTTATCAAGCGCGTTGTGTTTAATGTTTAAAAATATTCCTATAGTTATGTAACATTTTCAGCCATGGTTTGGATTTTTGAAGGTGAAGTTTATACTGGAGTGGTCACGATTCACTCGTATGTAATTTTTTATGTCGCATCAGAGCAAAAATGCTGCAAGAAGCATTTTACTCTGCAGCGTGTTAACCTCTGTAATGGGCAAACATCAATATTTTCAAGAAAAACAAGATGTGAAAACTTGAGAAACATTTACGTTTAAAGATTAAAATTTCTCAAATAAAAGTCAAACTCCAAGTTAAAGATCCAAAATATGTTGATACCCAAAGAATGGACTTGAAAATTTCTTAATTTTGTTGAAAAATACCATGATTGCAAAGTCAAGCAGGAAATCTAGCGCTTTTAAAAACTAACAGGAAATTCTTCTAAGAAATACTAGTAAGACAATTATTCAATTTACTTTCGGTTTCAAAATATACAATTTGACCTTAAATAGGCATTTAAAAGCATTATTTACAATAAAAAGTTTAGGTTATCATGAATGAACCGATACCCCACCTTGCGTTATTGGTTGTTTCAATCTCAGGGAGTACATAGAGCTTTGACTTGGACTGGCCACCAATTGTCAGGTTTCCGAGATAATCCAATTCACTTTTATAATAAAATATGCATTGTAAACTCGGGGGATCTAGCCCTAGATCTACCATAACAAGTGTCCAGACTTGAGCAAGATGACCGATGCCGAAGGCTGAGGCCGTTAAGATATAAGATACAGAAGGAGAGATGGTATCGAATTTAGGTTGAGAATGAAGATTTAAAGAAAGGGATTTTCCATCCAACCTATGGCACACAGCTGTCTTCAAGGAATGATAATGACGGACGGAAGTAGTGAATATATTATGTTTGTCAGCAGACTGTACTAAAAACCAAAGTGCTAAAATCACATATCCCAAAACGAACAAGAATATGTAGCGTAGCAACACACGATATCCCATTTTCACTTTTGATTTAGTGGATAAGGTATCACTTTAGTCTAACACAGTAATACTTCGTTGAATATTATGCTTATAATTTCTTTGTAAATGAAATTCGTCATGCATGCTCCGGTTCTCTCGACAGATTTTCAATAGCAAATTCTAAAACTCAAAAGTATCGAAATTTCTTCGGCGATTGTGCTTGACATGCGTCAAGACTATTTCTTTGACATAGTAGAATTTACTTTTATTTCATATTTAGGTCGTACAAGTTTTATTTTGATTAATGTAAATGTTCCATTACATTTCCGTCATAATTTTTGTAATTATGGGGAAAACATTACGTCCTGAAGTATTCCTTTAAAAAATTCAATTTAACAAAAATGATTTCCTTTTCAAAACCAATAACTATAACATATTATCTATCATATGAATATTATTCTTAAAGGACTTATTGTTATCATTAATAAGGTAAAAACTCAAGTCATTCTTGTATTCTTGACATGAAAACCACGCCATGTGTAAAAAGTAAATTTTGAAATAAAGAAAATAGTATACAAAATACGAACTTCAAGGCTTTTGCCTGACCAAGAAATTAAACGACAAATACCACACTATAGCACACCCTTAATAGCTGAAATAACATATATAGTTGAAATACTTTAAATACTCTATGATAAGAGTCATTAACACAGGATTTTTTTAATGTGTTAATACTGACATTCCCCTCCCACCCCAGAAAATAAGAAGTCTTACCGCAGGCCGTGACTTTCTGGACACAAGTATAGGGTAGCATTGATTCTTGTATTCAGTTTATCTTCCGGCCATGTAATACAGTCAAAAGACCGTTGAGGGGCATCCATATCCACAATGGAGACTATCTTAATGTCTGAATCGGACACGGAGGCAGAGATGACCATGACGTCATTGGTACCCTGAATAACGGATGCAAATGGTGTCGACATTCGGTCATGTGACTTCCGGCTTCTGAATTGAATATGGTCATCTTTCGAATGCTCTCCTATCCTTACAGCACTGAACCAGTAAATCGTGAGATACAAGATGAGGAACAAGAAAATTCTACTGTTGGACTTGGTTCGTTTTATTGCCATCCTCACCGCATGATACTGAACACATTCTGAAGGGAAAAATACATGTAAACGTCTACGTTTATATAAGATTGATAACATTAACTCAACGATGAGAATATTATCAAATTTTAATTTAAAAAAAAAATATATCTTACCTTCTTTGAAATATTGAAAGCCAGCTGAAAGATCCACATTTCTATTGTTTGCAAAGATGGGTGAAAAAATAAATAATACTGGATGTTAACGCTGTTCTATTATAAACATGTGCACTTGAATTTTTTAAAATGTATCCATGTGAATTGAATATAAATACTAGAACGGAAATTTCTCTTCGAGTATCAAATATAGATAATGAAAGACCGGAACAAACAATACAGTGCTAGATAAGTTTGTCCTCCAAGTCTTATATAGATATGAAGTGGAGCCACTCTCAATCCATCTTCCGCATTTTTATACGATTAACAGCACACTTAAAGCCCCAATGCAGCTCCATAAAGATGTATTTTCATTTTTGAATAGTTGTTTCTAGGTATTGGGGGAGTTTTTAACAAAAGATTTTAACATGTTTATACAGACTGCATCTTATTTGACCATGCATGCTGAAAAAAAAAAGGAATAAAACGCTTATAAGAGGCCCTTGGGTACAGTGTACACCTTTTTGCCCTTCTATTCCTCATCAGCTTTACATCCACATATATTTTCTATTTACATTCCATAATATACTCGTGGCTGTGCTGTTCTTGGGGAAAAAATTAAAGACTGCATGATCCTGTATATTCAAAATTGAATCTACATCATTTGAGGATGCTTCCATATAAATATTAATAATCATGGCTTTTCTGTTTTAAAAAGATTTTAAAGATTTTTTCCTGTACAAGGTACATTCCTATGTTAGACTTTACATTTAATTAATATCGCCCAACATACCTCATATAACTGTTTTCCTAATTAATAAGGTTGGAAACGTATCTTTGTCCACAAAACTATCAGATAATGCAAGAAAAAACCTTCATGCGCAACTCAGTTAAGTCCAGTAATGCTGTACTCATAAAATGATCGCAACAATGATTAAAGTTCCACATATACACGTATCCCAGTGTAAGTATTAAATCTATATCATTTTGTCGTGTTTTGTTTAAATGATAGTTTTAACTGCTTCAGATCAGTGGGTAAGATGGGGGGCTGAGAGGCAATTCAGGGAGATACAAAATTTACGTGTAAACGCATATTGGTCTACTGAGGAAAACGTGATTGTATGATTTTTAAAATAATATACTTTATTGAAAATCAAAAGGATCAGATGGTGTAAGTAATAAAAGTGACTTTATAGTTAATCAATTGGAATTTCGTTGCATGTGAGAAAGCTAACAAAAAGTCTAAAATATTGAGTTCTGAACTCATAATATATTTTCTTTGCATATTCTTGTGTTTATGGACTCATCATGTAGATTTATTGATATTTTCTGAATTTGTACAACTGTTTAATTAAATGTGTGTGCGTGAGAAAGGTTAAAAACGGCGTTGTTATTTTGAAGCGCTGCATTTTTATGATGATGAGAAAGTTACGATATTGGTATCAAAGGAAATCAAAGCAGTGTAACTAATATGTATACACAAATGTAACATCCCACTAAACTCTCACCGCAGTCTATTCTCTCTCTCTCATAAAATTTTTCTCCTACTCTTTTACTCTTGGATCATCAAGCAAACTATTTGCATGAATGTACATGTATGTACATGTAATATGTGCATTGAGCGGCAGAACCCTCTATCAAAGTGAAATCCATGGCCCCAGGACGATGAATTCTGGTGTTAAGGCGGGGCTGTATCGGTATCGGTAATATGTGTATGTAAAGATTTTTTCCGATATGTGTCTGAACACACTCAATGTAGCATAAAACAAGATGTGTTTTTGAAACACTGATGCCTCCGTATGGCAACATAGCGAAGATTAAACTTTTCTTAAATGCAAATTTAATATATTGGTACCCACAGTAGGGTATTCTCACTGGAAATACAATTGTGAAATATAAAAGTAGGCCAAGGTTAAAGTTTTTTTTCATAAGTACGGAAATATCCAAGGTCAAGGTCAAAAGGTCAAGGTCATTGGTATCCAATGAAAGGACTTGCCACAAAGAATATATATGTGGAGTATGGAAGCCCAAGCCCTAACCATTCAAAAGTTATGGCCAAGGTTAAAAATTTTAAAAAGTAGGTCAACTCCAAGGTCAAGGTCAAAGGGTCAAAATCCTGATATCAAAAGAAAATTATGTCTTGACACAAGGATTAGATATGAAAAGTGTGAAAGCACTAGCCCGAACCTTTCAAAAGTTTTGATCAAGAATTTTTTTTTACAGTATGTAAAACTCCAAGGTCAAGGTCAAAGGGTCAAAGTTCTTGGTATCCAATGAAGGGTCTTCTCACAAGGATTACATATTTGAAGTATAGAAGCCCTAACCTTTCGAAAGGCCAAGTATAAAATTTCTTTCTTCCTTCAACAACATTGACCTTTTGACGTTGACCTCGGAGTTTGTCCTACCTTAAAACAAGTTAACCTAGGCCATAACTTTTTAACAGGTGGTGCTAGGGTTTTATATTTCTCATATGTATTTCTCGTGAGAAGGCCTTACTTTGGGTATCAATATGTTTGTTTTGCCTTTGAGAAAATTTAACCTTCGCTATGTTGCCATACGGGGGCATCAGTGTTTCACAAACACATCTTGTTGTAAATCTTCTCTGAACCTGGATTCAAAACAAGTTGCATGCATGTCCATTTGATAAGCGGATGGGTCTTTTCCAAAACTAACAGGAACGGCCCATGCCAGGGCTTTTGGTGTTAGTGATGGGGTTGATATTATACATATACATGTTCATGCATGCATGTACATGTACTTATAAAACTTTAATTCTAATTCCCCAAGTTTTCGTATTACGTGGTGATTTATTTTGAGCCCCCCCGAAAAGAAAGAAAGAACGAAAGAAGGATCTGACTAATAAAGGATTATATTAAAACAACATATTTTAAACAATAAAAAAATGCTATTAACTTTATGTTGTTTTTGACTCTAACACTTGTCATATTTTATAGGTCCCTGTAAAAACAGGGACCTATATATAAAATATACTAAATATAGTACATGTACTATACGGAGTTATCATTCGCTTCGCTATAATTAAGTGCAACGATAACTCTGGGTAGAGATTAGTAAAAATATTACGAAGTCCGGTTAACATTTTCTTTTGCACTTTGTCTGAAATTCTATGGGAAAATTCAAA
>NW_026939456.1:0-92000 GCF_032062105.1 Saccostrea cuccullata | reverse complement strand
TTGGGGGTGGGGTGGGGGGGGGGAATTGGAAATTTCATGATCCAAAAGTGAAAAAAAATACATATTCAAGTGGTATTTCATGAAATTTAAGTTTTAAATATCGGATTTCATAAAACACTACTTAATTTCAAATAAAAATATTGACCTATGACATGTTTAATTTGGTTTTATACTAGTTCATATCCAACACATACCATTGGAAAAAATAAATAATTTTCCTACCCACCCTATTTTTTTTTCAGGCAGTTAGCAGGTAACAAGATTATTATTTATTTTGGCCTTATGTTTAAAGTGATTGTTGAGTAGGTTGACATATTTTATAATAATTTCTTTCTTAGAAGTATTTTATATCTCAAACAAGAGGCTCATACATGTAGGCCTTATAGGTCACCTGAGCATCATGTAACAAATTACCAACATTTGAAGTTGGTTCATGTTTTAAACCAGAGGCCATGACATTCACAGTTCTTAAAGAGGCACCAGTGGTCATCATAACTGGTATATACACTTAGCATGCTTAGTTCAGTCACTTAATACCTATAGGCAGAGTAGGGGAACCAAAAAATGCATTTTAACTGTCAATTCAGTAATAATGGAGTGTTTCCATCCCGTTTAAAACAAGCAAAAGTTACTCCTATTTTCAAAAATGGTGACCACGCAGATCCAGGGAACTACAGACCAATATCCATTCTTCCAACATTATCAAAATTAGTTGAAAAACACATAGCCAATCAGATACGTGACTTTACCTCTAGCTTTGATCTCTTATTTAAATCACAATCTGGATTTCGAGAATTTCACTCATGTCAAACCGCTCTAACAAAACTTACAGATAATTGGCTACAAGCTATGGACCAAGGAAATTTAGTAGGCATAACTTTCATCGATTTTAGCAAGGCATTTGATTTGGTTAATCATGATATTCTTATAAGTAAACTTCAATCATATCACTTTGACCAAATGGCTATTAAATGGTTTCAATCTTATTTAACCTCAAGGTCTCAGTGTGTAAAATTAGGTACATATTCCTCTGATTTTTTGCCCGTCACAGCAGGAGTGCCCCAGGGATCTATCTTAGGTCCCCTATTATTTTTATTGTATATAAATGATCTCCCTTTACATGTAAATAGAACAGATATTGATATGTTTGCTGATGATGCAACCTTACATACATACCATAAAAATGTAGAAGATATTGAAAATGCCCTAAACTCTGATTTGTGTCAGATAGAAAATTGGTGTTCCAAAAATCAAATGGTGTTAAATACCAACAAGACAAAATGTATGCTCATGGGAACTCAACAGAGGAAATCAAGAATAAATTCCCCTGAACTAAATTTATATGCGTCAAACAAATTAATTGAAAATGTTGAATCTGAAAAGCTTTTGGGAGTACATATTGATCATTCATTACGCTTTAATTATCATATTGACTCAGTTTGTAAATCTTTGACTTATAAATTGTATACTTTACGCAGAATTAAGAAGTTTCTTCCCTTACACACGAGAAAAATATTTTATAATGCATACATTCTGCCTTCTTTGAATTATTGTCTTACTATTTGGGGTAATGCGCCAGGTGCTGGCATAGATAGAGTTTTTAAATTGCAAAAAAGGGCAGCCCGGATTATTCTAGATGTAGCTTATGATGCCCCTTCACTACCATTATTTGAAATACTTGGATGGCTGACCATTTATGAGTTAATTGATTTTCATAAATATGTATTACTGTACAAAACACTTCATGGTATGGCGCCAACATATTTAAGAGACTCCTTTGAATTTATTTCCTCTAATAGTTATGTTCTACGATCTGAAACGAACTATGACCTTCATCTACCAAAATATCGAACAAATCAATTTAAAAATTCTTTTCATTATTCTGGAGTTCATTTATGGAACAAATTACCTTTGCATATCCGTTTCTCACCAACTGTACAAACTTTTCGTAAAAATGTAGAAAAATTCATCATAACATGTAGAAACTAAAAGTTGTAAAATTTCATGTTCTTGAATCAATCTGTATATGTACATGTTTTTTCACCTTAATATTGTGAATGTGTTTAGAGGGCCCCGAGGAAGACTAGTGCATTGCACTAATCGGGTTACCCTCTTTAAATAAAGTATTATTATTATTATTATTATTATTATTATTCTGCAATATAAATAACATATGTAGTATTGACCCACCCCACAGGAATCCCTGACCCTGGGTTCACATATTTCACAATTTTAGAAAAGGCACCATATTGCTAATATAAATATAAGTGTTTAATTGATACCATGGAGCAGATTTCAAAGCATTAATTGACATTTTCAGTACATAATTAGAGCCCCCTTCCACTCTACGGTACCCCTGCCCCAGGGACCTGGCATTTCACGAATAAATGGAAAGACTGTTACTCATCATAGCTTAATATATATGGGTAGTTCAGACATCTGCTTAATATATGTACCCAGCAGCAGAGAAAATGTTTGAAGAATTAATGCATTTTCACCGTATAATCAATAAAGGCCCGCCCTGTCACCAGAACGCCTGACCCTGGGGCCATGAAATCCACAAAATCCATTAAAAGAGGCACCCTTCCTAATCATGACAATGTATGCAGCTAGTTTGCTTAAAACCAAGGAGCAGGGGAAAAGATTTTCAGAGATTTAATGCATGTTCCCTATATGATCAATAGATCGAGCCCCACCCTAACACAAAAACCACTGACCCTGGGGCCAGGGAGAAAGATTTTCAAAGAATGTATTTTTACTACATTATAAATAGAGACAACCCTAACACCAGAGCCCCTGACCAGGGGCCATGAAATTCATAATTAAATTTTAGAGGAGCCATTCTTCATAACTACTGTAGAAGCACAAATTTTCGTGGGGATAAAATTTCGTTGATTTGTCATCAAAAATAATTTTGTGGGCATTTAATTTCGTTGTTTTGAGAGTAATTCCATTCAATATATAGTCATAAAAAATTTCGTGTGGGATTTAATTTCGTTGATAATTGTTAACAACGAAATTTAATCCCCCACCAATATTTGTGCTTTTATATAGCCCCACCATAGCACTAGAATCCCTATCCCTAGGGTCATGAATTTCACAATTTTATTAGAGGACTCAATGCTTATTACAGTCATGCCATCAGTTTGTTTGATTTCTGGAGTAAAGAAGAAGATTTTAAAGATTGCATTAATTTTAGTGGTTTTGAACCCACCCCATCCCTCAGGTCCCAGGGGGGCAGCTGCAGGGACCATGAAATTCACAATTTTTGTTTCTCTTCACCCATAGATGCTTAGTGCCAAAATTGCTGAAACTGGTTGAACGTTTGCAGAGAAGAAGCTGAAAATGTTCATATGACATCTATGCATCTGTGAAAAGCAATAACATGTATCCTGCCAGGTACATGCAGTATGCATCCTTAGATGTATCATCCATGCAAGTTTGGTCACTGTTGGGTCATAGTTACTTGGAAATGAAACCTGGACCAAAAACATTAACCTGTTTTCTCATCATGATCCGGCAAACGTAGGTCAGATTCAGCATCCGAGGCAAGCCTGGTAGAGTGCATCCTAAGATGGTACATACATTGTCCATGCAAGTTTGGTTAACACTGGGCTTATAGTAAATTACTTTGAAAAGAGATCTACAGTTGCAGAGAAGAAGCTGAAAATGTTTAAATGTTATTATTTTATAAAACACATGACGGATGACGACAGACAAAAACAGATAACAATAGGTCACATTAGTGACTCAGGTGATTTAATAAAACTTCATTTAAAATTTTGTTAAAAATTTCATCAGCTGCTTGATTGAACACAGACTTGGCAGAAAGAAAAAAAATTATGCGGCTGCAATTTGAATGGGTCGATTGGGTTGGTTACAGGAAACAATGTTTTCATGGTCTTAAGAAGTCTATTTTAAAATATTAAACATCATTATTGAATATTCTCAACTCATCCCAGGTGGTCATTTTGGTGAGCCAGACTAAAAATCAGGTTGTGTTTGAGAGACAATATGTGCCTGGCAGCAAAATAAAAAAAATATTTTTAGCATACAGGTAACAGTCACAAGGTCATAGACCTTGGTGTCATTTGAAAGAATTTGATTAGTGGTATGCACACCAAATATAAAGTCTCTATCTCTTATGGTTCAATAGTTATGACAAAGGCATGAAAAAGCTATTTTTAGCATATAGGTCACAGTCAAGGTCACCAAGAGATTGACTCGGTGTCATTTGAAAGAACGTTTCAGTGGAGTATACATACCAAATACGAAGTCTCTATCTTTCATGGTTCAAAAGTTATGGCCAAGGTTAAAGTTTGCATACGTAAAAACTATTTTTAGCATATAGGTCACAGTCAAGGTCACAATGTCATTAATGTTGGTGTCATGTGAACCTAATTAGTATGCATACCAAATATGAAGTATCAACCTTAAGTTTTATCTTTCTAAAGTGATGGCAAAGGTTAAAGTTTGCAGACAAACAAACAAACATTCAGACAGGACAAAAACAATATACGTCTCAGATCTATTGATTTTGGCACATAAAAATCACATGGGATAGAAATGGTGAGGTGACTAGCGTGAATTAAAAACTATTATACCTTTGTAAATCCATGTGTAAAACACACTGCACACTGCTATCTCTTTTGAGGTCTGAATCTCCCTATTTTTCTATCTCAGTAAGCTAAAATGTATGCCACCTGAGAATGCTTTCACAAATATTATTACGACAATCATGGTTTTGCTTTTAAGATTTTCCTAATGTTTTCCTATGTTAAAATTTGACCCCCTATTATGGCTCCTCCTATACCCTGGGGTCATGATTTAAACAAAATTGAATTTTCACTTCCAGAGGATGATTCAACATGAGTGTCATCTTTCCTGTCAGACCAAGTGATTCTTGAGAAGAAGATTTTTAAAAGATGCCATTAATTTTTCACAAATTCGTATTTATATGTATGAGGACTGATGGCCCTTCAAGGATACTCCGTGCCAAGTCTGGTTAAATTTGGCACACTCACAGTATAGTTCTGAAGAAGTCTAGATGAAAATGCGAAAAGTTTACAATGACTCGGGTGAGCTAATACATGTAATTGAGGTCAAGATCATACGAAAGGACAAAAAATGTTGATGCAGTTGAACAACTATGATCAATATCAATTGATATTGCACTGATCAATAGGTCTTTAACAGAGATGTCAATTTTACTCAGACAGCTTACCGGTAGTAGAATAGTTGGAATGCTTTAGTCGTATGTGTTTCAAAGTATTTATTTTACACCAATTGTCACTTTAAACTGTTTAAAGGATCCGTTGTGGGATCCTGATCCCGATGTGTTTTCATAATATTTAAATATATGAGTTTGTGTGGTTTACTGAATATCATACAGTTTCAAAGAACAGTACGTATTATGAGCCCATTAAACATGCATGTATAAATGTTGATTAATATCAACATCAGCCACTCAAAATTCAAAAGTCATTATTTATATTAAATTTTTCAGGGTATTCCTTGTAAAGTAGGTCAAAGTGAGTTGTAAGACTCAAAGTTTTTTTATGCAGCGAATCAATCCGTATATTGTTTTTGTCCTGTCTGTCTGTTTATCGATTTGTCTGCAAACTTTAACCTTTGCTATAACTTTTGAACTATGATAGATAGAGACTTCAATGTTTGGTATGCATATTCCACTAATTAAGCTCTTTCAAGTGACAACAAGGTTTATTAAATTTTTATCTTGTTTCCTTGACTGTGACCTATTCGCTAAAAAGAGCTTTTTTCTGCAAACTTCAATCTTTGTCATAACTTTTGAACAGTGAAAGTTAAAGACTTCATATGATAGAGGCCTGTAGCAAGGGTTTTCCATGTGGGGAAGGGGACGGGGCTTCGAAAGAAAAATCTGCGTACTACAGATCGAGCTTTGCTACATGTGCACTATCAGATATTTTTTCCAATGATAGATTTCTTCACCGCATAAGCAGATGTCAAGTCTTAGCCGTAATGAGTTACAAAAAAAGACAAAACTGGACGTATTTATTTAATAAACCTAAAAAGTTAGATGTTGGAAAACCTAAGTCAATAAGACCCCTAAAATGTTGGTGGTCGACATTTAAAACTTCATTCGACTCGAGTGACTTTTCATATCAATTACAAATGGATCTGTGTTTTTGAGGAAGGGTCCATATTCTCTTGGGGGTGGGTTATTTTTTGAACTTCAGTTGTAGCCCCCTTTTCCCCTTTTTATGGGGGGGGGGGGTTCCCATGCTAAAATCTAAAGCCATGCATTCAAAGCAAATTAATTGAAGCCTATGCTTAGCCTATACTTATACTTACATTAACTCATAATTTTTAATACCGATGCCAGCTGTAGACCCACATGTACAAGTGAGATTTGGTGATTAGAGGAAATTCGAGCTATACTACTGATTTCTTTTTAATGTAAAAAGACAAAGGCGGTGTTCTACAGTTTGTAACTGTTATATTATAACATATCCTACGTGTACCCAAATTCATCTTCCTCATATTGTTATACTACAATTTAATTAATATTTACTTACCAAAATCCAAATCACATTGCTCATGGCCACGGAATCTCGTGGAATTTTCCCGCGAACTTGACTCGACGAGTGACGCAACGAGATTTTTAATAAATTTCATTTTCTTTTTTTTTCTTAGTATACACTCTGCATTTTTAGATAAACATGCGACAAATAAGCAATAAATTTGAGTATTTACAAAAATTTGCTAATTTTTATGTTTTTGAAGCGATGACCCCTGACATTAAAAATGTTAGAGCTGATTTGCTGTTATTTACAATGGTTCTTTTAAAAGATAATAATGGACCGCGGTATACTGTATATGATACTGTTAGGCGTTGCTAGTTGAAACTAATAATATACCGTAGTGGACCGCACGGTCTAAAAGTCTGACTTTATGAGTTTTACAAGCATGCAAATAACACTAATAAGTTTGTTATAGTATCAGCTAATAACTATCGGATCGGGTGAAACTGAAAATGAATTGTTTGAAATGTACTCCTTGGTATTAATAAAACATTTTTGATAAGCAAGTGTGACTTTTCAAAAATTGTGCAATGTGTGGGTCAGGGGTTCATGTGTGTGTGTGGGGGGGGGGGGGGGGCACTCCTGATTATTGCTGAATATTACTGATTAGTTGAAATGCATATTTGTTCCCCTATCCTGCTTATGGGTATTATGTAAACAAACTAAACAATTGCTAAGTGTATAGTTTTGATTAGCAATGAAGCCTCTTTCAAGAGTGTGAATGCCATAGCATCTATCTTAAAACGTGAACCAAATTCAATCATTTGAAAGTTGTTGCATGATGCTCATGTGACCTATAAGGCCCATGGGCCTCTTGTTTATAAAAAGTCTGTAAAAAACGCCTTATATGACTTTAAAATATGACTTCGATCTGAATCTAATTCAGACCTCTGTGTTCCATCTCATAAATGTAAACTCTTTGAGAACTCCTTTCAATACTCTGGTGCTATCTTATGGAATAATTTACCTGTACATATAAGAATGTCTCAAACACTCAATGCTTTCAAGCATCAAGTCAAAAAATTTGTAAAACAATGTAGAAACAGCTTATGATTATTTATTGATTTTGTATATTTATAATATGTATTTATGTATGTAAGTATGTTGATATTTTGTCTATAGAAGGCCCCGGGGAAGAATAGTGCGTGCACTAATCGGGTTACCTTCTTTAAATAAAGAATTAAGGTCTTCCGTCTTCAGCGGAAGACCTTCTTGTTAAGGTCTTCCGTTTCCAACGGAAGACCTTCTACTGATTGTGAAGATTAAGATTATTCTTATTATTCTTTTTTTTTTCTTCCTAGACGCCAACTTTGAGGCCTCGTATCTCGCTCATTTTTTAATGGATTTTGTTCAAATTTTCAGACATTTTAGACGGTAATAAACTCTATCAAAATGTCAATAATTTCAAAAAGTCACTTCCGGTTTTGAGTTATTTCCCTTTAAACGAAAAATTATAGGCTTTCATTTCCAGACAAAGGCTCAGAGACCACTAGAGTTGGAGCAGAAATTTTACTGGTTTTAGATAACAGAAGGATTGAAGTTGTGCACATCGGTTTTTGTTTTTCGATTTCTCTATTCAAAATGGCGCAATACAGGGGTCAAAAAATAGAACGCCTAAAAGAGCGAAAATTTACACATGTTTTCCTTTTTATCTTGAAAACTAAAAATATTTTGATAAGACATGTTGAACAAAAGTTGTGCATAATTGCAAGGGCTTTCATCTAATACTATAGAAAAGGGGCTGGCCCCTAAAATAAGGGATCTCTGGAGCTTAAAAGTTTTTGCTTTATAACTCAAAAACGGTAAATATTTCGATCTAGATATATCGAGCAAAATTGTTCTTTAACACCCTTTTGATCTGATAGGAATGTTTATCTGTTCGAATATACGGGGGTTATTGCATAATATGCAGTCGAAAGCAGGTCAGGTAAACATGTAGCCTTTTCATTCGGCAAGTAAATCTGACCTCATCATGTGTACAACTTGCTGTAAATAATATACCCTACGGTATTTTATGTTGATTTTCTTCAAAATAAGGTTTTAAACGTGTTTTATGATTAACTATTAAATCATGTATTACAACTACTTTTTCTATTTTTCTTTATAAAATTTAATTAGTTTTATAGTGAACACATCTTTAAAAGCGGAATATATAAAATCTACCTTTCTATGTTTATCATTGTAACAAACTATATAATTAATCTTAAACTTTATACATTGAATAATTCACGATCATTAGTTGTATACATATTACGATCCCATTGTTCAGCGAGATGTTTTACAGTTATGTAATCAAAGCCGCAAATCCCACGCTATCGATCTAGGTCACGAGTATACCAGGCACCTGTGGACATAAACAAAGCAAGTGTTTGTGATTGTATTAGACCATTGTGTAGAAAGACCTAACAATTAAAAAAACTGTGTTTTTAATTACATCGCGATTCAATAAGATTATTTTACCCATCTTTCATATTAAATCGTCATTCCAAACACTGGTGCATAAAATCATTTTGAACTGTGTTCGCTTTTTTGGCCTGTTCCCGCAAAATAAAAAAAAACTCTATTCTGTGTTAATGTATTTTATTTCAATTGTAATTGAGAAGGGGCTTCGGCAAATAATTATAATTAGTGATGGATAGTGATGTAAATATTGTATATGTACGTTTTATTTTTACCATGATCACTCTTTTGTTTCTCCATTTACCGGGGTATCATTTTTTTTAAAGATTAAATAAACATTGAACATAAAAAGTAATTTATAATATACTATTGTTCACGTATTTGTAATACCGGTATAGCAAACAGGTTATATCCAACTTTGTCTCTAAAGTTGTGTTGCCCGGTCCTCGTTTACAAGCACGTGGTTGCAGAGAACAGTGGGCATATTTGAAAATCCATTGTGTACTCTGATAGTTACAAATGGAAAATTGGGTTTAAAATATGTCGTTAATTTCATATCATTTCATTTCACTCTATTTCAGCTTGTTTAAATCAATCGTAATCGCTTGTACATTTATTCAT
This sequence comes from Saccostrea cuccullata, assembly GCF_032062105.1. Classification (NCBI taxonomy): domain Eukaryota; kingdom Metazoa; phylum Mollusca; class Bivalvia; order Ostreida; family Ostreidae; genus Saccostrea; species Saccostrea cuccullata. Next base: position 82,416 of record NW_026939456.1, on the reverse strand, counting down.
TGTAAGTTTTATGTATTTTGATAGCCGAATAAACACTAGCTTGGTTTGCAACCCCCCCCCCCCCTCCTTGTTTTTATCGAGGTGGATATTGTTTTATAAATATTAAACTTACATGTACGCATGCATGGTAGTTGTAAGTGGAGGTGACGTTTCTAATTCACGGGAAAACATCCAACGTTAAATTAAGCACTTTTGAGTATGCAGTTATTTGCTACTAAACTTTAAAATATTATTGTACAAAAATAATATACTTTTTCGTTGAATAAACAGAATATCTCAACATTGCACGATTAATTTGACATGCTTGTACATGTTCAGTCGATGTCAGTATAAATACACATGGATGCACTTTTGCCTAGAATAACGGCCAAAATATATACATCCAGAGTTTAAGAATACGATTTTTAAAAAATTGAAAATTCGTTAATGCTATTTATCATTAATTACTAATCAGTATCTCGACGATAAAACATCAATTCTAATTCTTTACCAAACGTCCTCCCGGTCAGTCATTGTTAATGTTGGTGACATGAAATGTAGATACTAGGGTCTCAGTAAATAATTTCACCTTAATTATCTTCATCGTCATTCGGTGTTTTCATCATTAGAAATAAATTGTTTGAGGACGTCTTTTTTTCTCTTCTCACATTGGTAACGCGTAGGAAAAAGTTTTTAAACAAAGCTAACGGCATTTTACAAAAAAGGAAAACGAGAAGAAAAAAACGTGTCTATTTAGATTAAAAACACAACGCATCAATTTGTATTTGATTAATCCACATACGTTTTTTTTTCCTTCTCCCATGCATTTCGACTATACAAAAAAAAGGATCAGCAAATCCTTTGGTAATATTAAAAGAAAGGTGTTGTACCTTCAAAAGACACTATATCCCACAGGCCTTTAGATCGCTTAGAAAAAAAATTGTGTGTATTTTTTTCCAACACCTCAATTTTTTTTCTAAGCGATCTAAAGGCCTGTGCTATATCCGAACAGTTATTACAGAGACTATATGTATACCAAATATATCACGGCGTCCCTGAAAGAATTATTTTTAAATATTTCAAAAAATTCTAATTTAGTTCAAAGAAAGCCACGCTGTTATATACAAACATTCCAAAAATAATATTTCAAGTTTCATGGACCGACACGTGGTTAAATTTCCTCTCATCACTATAAGTACCCCCCCCCCCCTTTAACATGTTTAAAATGAATATATAATGTCTTCCTTCTGAGCCGAGAATGTTAGTTGGTTGATTTGTTTTTGTACATGCGTATATACATGTAGATTAAGGCTGGTGTTGAATTCCGAAAGAAAGTCACAACCTATTTTTTTTATGTAATATGGCTTGGGATATAATGTTTGTCATGCCGGACGTCTTCCATCCTGCCTTATCTCCTTTATTTTCTCTAGCCTTTTGCTAGCATATATTAATTTCATGCGAGTTCTTATACGGATATATGTCCGTTTGACCTTTTTTCTGCGTTTCTATACTACTGGATTAGTCCATTTGTCTTCTAGGTAAGGGGTGACGCTATTATTTCGCGCCAAAATGTCACGTGTAGGTTTGTGCACCCTTTTTCTGGACTATTCTATGGAATGAAAATGAAAACTGCATGAATTATGTAAAGTCTGTTCTTTTTTGTCAGAATCCTGGTCGAGCTTTGGAAAAAAAACAAACAAACAATTCGGTGACATTGTGAAGTGAGTTAGAAGTTACATCATTTAAAGTAATAAAACATTTGATGTTGACCCCTCATCTCTGGGAAAAACTTCCTGAATCCGCACCATGGCATTCATATATCGCCGTCAAGTTTGTTGGGTCATTTAAAGCTTTAATTATTTTCCCCACGTTTCCAACAATCTTTGATACTTTGGCATACCCAAGAAACTATCAATCATATTCTACACGTCAGTCATAATTGTTAGATCCCCAATTTCTTGTAGTTATCATATTTTCAGCTGCCACCTTTATATGTAGCCATGCTTTCAAGCATTAATCAAATGTTTTTCCTTATTTACGTCATCCTCTAAAACCATTTTAGACTTGCGGACAGAGGTGTTCATCTTTTCGTCCCGGGTTCGAATCTACAGCGGGACATGATCATGATTTCATATTTTATTTGAGATACAAACAGTAGTATATATGGTTTATGTTTTGTGCAACATCTCCGTAATTTACTCCAGTTAAATAATTTAATCCCCCCCCCCCCATGTAAACGTTTATAGTTTATCATGCTCATAGATTCTATAGATATTGATGACATTAGTCAGCTAAGCTTTTTAAAAAGTTGTTACTTGTGTTATTATTTGTTTATTTATTCGCACAAAGGACATTGGGTGGTAAAGGGGCTCTGGGAATGTTGCACAACAAAATTTGCTTGACGTGTGTACAATTCCGAACTTCTTTTCTTACACGCTATTCTATTGAGCTCGCTGCACTCGATATTATACGGTTCTTGAAAATGAAAGAAACGTCGTAGTCTTTATGAAAAGTAACCGATTTTCTTGATTGTACAAACATTTTTTAAGAAATTAGGGGGGGGGGGTTAAGTTATACAAAAAAAAATAATATGTGTCATTTTAGATTACCGACGTGCAATGATCTGATACATGTGTACCGTATTTATGAGAGGTTCATATCTCTTCCCTTGTCTGAAAAGTGTCGCATCCACTGATATTTTCTTTTTTGCTACGAATTAATGCTTTAAAAATGATGTCTTTATTTAATTTGGTTATTTTCGATAGATAAATATCTGTCCCACCTGTCTGTGGGATGGGATAGTAAAGTGTCTGCCGTCCGTTCGTCTGTTCGTCTGTCTAGCTGTCTGTCTGTCTATTTTTCAAAATACTACCTTCATACCGTTTTGGTCTGATTTCAATATAAATTGGCACACAAGTACACATCTCTAAGATACATAGTGTAGTGCATCGGTTTTTGAATGCTTTAAAATGCGACGTCTTCAACAGTTTTTGTCTGAATTCAATATTGCTTGGCACATAAGTAGCCTTCACTAAGATACAAAATATCGTGCATCCGTTTTTGATTTCGATGAACGGTGTTGCCATGGTTACTAAAAATAGAAATTTCTGTATATAATTCCTTAAAAATGCTACTCCACCTACAGTTTAAGTTTGATTTCAATATAACTGGACACACAAGTAGACTTCAATGTGATACATAATTAACTGCATCGTTTTTTGATTTCGATGAACGGTGTTGTCATGATTACACAAAATAGAAATTTATGTGAAATTCCTTTAAAACGCTACTCCTTCTACAGTTTTGGTCTGATGGCAATGGCTAGTTTTCTCTTCCTTTGTTATAAGTACAAACAAGTAGAGCTATAGTCTCGACATTGTGTTGAACCCAATGAATCATTTTGCCTCGATTATAGTCAGAAAAAAACTCATGGCTGAACATATCCAGTCATTTGGACGAGTCAAGATTAGTGACAGTGAAACTGTAAATTCGCTACCATTTTTCTATTAGTGAAACATTGCTGATATAATGCAGGGTGGGACGTGACCTTGACTCGAGTTCAAAGTCCCCAAGGATAAGATGTTTTTGGTTGGATGCATGGACAGAAAGAATATCTAAATAAAATGTTTGAAATTTTCCAGACGGTAACACATGGATAATATTTTTATAACGAGAGCTAGTCATTGCTTAGATCAAGGCCATTTGGAGAGTTCAAGGTCACTTGGAAAGTTCAAGGTCACATATGTTCCTTTACAGTCTTTTTCCTAGCTAAACATTGCAAGATGCTTCTCTTAAAAGGTTTAAATTTTCACTTGTAGAACTTTAGAATGTGGCTTGACCTAGACTCAAGGTTACGTCTTCTTATCCGTAGCTCCAACGGAAGACCTATTCGTTGCTTTGCAACGAGCTCGGCTCTAGTTATTCTTAGGTTTCTTTTCCACTATTTTTAAGGTCTTTCGTTTCCAACGGAAGACCTTTCTGTTATTCTTAGGTTTCTTTTCCACAGTTTTTTTCTTTTTTTTCTTACCGATTTTGTGCACGCGAGTTCTCGGAAACGGCTTGTTCGATTTTCATGAAACTTTCAGGGCTGATGGAACATGTAAAAATCTAGACATATATTTTTTCATTTTGATGACGTCACTTCCGGTTCCGAGATTTGTGCATTTTAGTGAATTTTAGAGGGTAAGTTTGTCCGCGAGTTTTCTCGAAAACGGCTCAAGATAGAAACTTGAGATTTTCAGTGATTATAGAGCAATAAATGTAGTTGTGCGGAACGTATTTCATATTCATTGAAATCGCTGTGTACGGAAGCTCGTTATGGCCAGAAAATAATCATTTCACGAATTTCAAAAATTTTGACACCTTTTCAACGATAACTTTTTACCTAGAAATATTTTGTTAAAACATGTATAACAAAAGAAGTGTAGAATTCCAAGATCTTTCAAATCATATCTCAAAAAAAGGGCTGACCCCTAAAATTAAGGGCCTAGAGGGGTCGAAAATTTTTCTTTAATATCTCAAAAAGTATTGAGAATTTGTAATATTTCAAAGAAGCAAAATTGTTCAAAATGTCAAGTTACATCTATTGGAGTCGTCAAAATTCGTCCGGCGTCGTCACTTCCGGCCAAACCGGAAGTAGACGGAAAACGCGTATTTTTGCCTTTCTTGATAAGTTTTTTTGGTACCAAAGTCTCTAAGAGCATTAAAATTAATTTCCTGTCCGTCGTCGTCACTTCCGGTCGAACCGGAAGTAGCAAAAAATGGCTTATTTTTGCATTTATTAACATGAATTTAGAGGATTCAAACCATTTTTGGGCGTTATTTCCCATTTTTGTTAAAAAGCTACTTCCTGTCAAACATGACGGAAGACCTACTCGTTGCTTTGCAACGAGCTTTGCTCTAGTTATTATTTTTATTGTTTTTTTTCTTACCGATTTTGTGTACACGATTTCTCAGAAACTGCTCGCTCGATTTTCATGAAACTGTCAGGACTGATAGGGCATGGAAAAAACTAGATATATATTTTTTTGTTTTGATGACGTCACTTCCGGTTTTGAGATTTTTGCGATTTAGTGATTTTCAGGGGGTCAGTTTGTCCGCGAGTTTTCTCAAAAACGGCTTAAGATAGAAACTTGAGTTTTTGAGCAATGACAGAGCAAAGTCTGTAGATGTGACATACGCATCTCATTTTTACCGGAAGTGCTGCACGCTGACGCTCGCTATGGTCCGAAAAAGGGCATGTCGAGAATTTTAAAATTTCGAACACCTTTTCTTCGATATCTTTTCACCTACAAATATTTTGTTAAGACATATAGAACAAAAGAAGTGTAGAATTACATGATCTTTCAAATGATATCTCGAAAAAAGGGCTGGCCCCTAAAATAAAGGGCCTAGAGGGGCCGAAAGTTTTTCATTTATATCTCAAAAAGTATTGAGAATTTGTAATACGTCTAAAAAGCAAAGTTGTTCAAAATGTCAAGCTAAATCTATTAGAGTTGTCAAAATGCGTCCAGCGACGTCACTTCCGGTCGAACCGGAAGTCGTCAGAATATGCATATTTTTGCCGTTCTTGACATATTTTGGGGTAACATATGTATCTGGAAGCATAAAACTTAATTTTCTGTCCGTTGACATCACTTCCGGTCAAACCGGAAGTGACCGGAAGTAGCCAAAAATAGCTTATTTTTGAAGGTTTAAATGCAGAATCAAAATTATAAAGTCAATGGAGACCACTCAGCTCATTTGCTTTTATTTGTTGACGTCACTTCCGGTCAAAATAGGACGGAAGACCTACTCGTTGCTTTGCAACGAGCTTTGCTCTAGTTATTATTATTATTATATTATTATTATTATTATAAAAAAATCTTATCCCAAGTGTGGAATTTAATACTAAGACCGATAAAGGGTACATATTATTCTCTGGTTTCCTGTAGTCTTCACAATTCCCTTGTTTTCTGTTTATAATCATATGTTGGTACTCTATTTGTGGATAGTGTAAAATTTAATTTAACATTTAATTCATTCTTTATTTACATTTACTACAGAAACAAAATACTAGTACATGACTGTAATGTTTAAATACTAAATTAAAGAAGCTCACTCTATTTGGAAAACAAAAACATATACATCAAGTGATTGTTTTACAAAAGAACTTACGACTCGGACCAAAAACTTAAGGTGATTGTATAATATTTCAAAATTAATTATTATTTTTGAAATATATCGTTAAATTCTATTTTAAAAGACTAAAACTATTATCAAATCAACGAACAATAAAAAGTTATGAGCAGATTGAAAGGTCCATTTTTTTTAGTTTGTTGCTGTTGTTGTAAAACAGGCCCCAGAATTAAAGTTTAATGGCTTGAATCTAATTCATTCTTATACAAATATCCCTCATCCTCGTCATAACGAAAAGCATAATACATCTCGTAAATATACTTTTTGTGGAATGAAAATTGAAATAATTACACTTATTAAGACAACATTCTATACAGGAAACAGTAAGATTGATTGATTGATTGTTTGTTGTTTAACGTCCCTCTCAAGAATTTTTCACTCATATGGAGACGGTTGAGAGCTGCAAATTTTGTCCCATTAAGGAGAAAAATAATTTTCTAACATCAATTTCCTTGTTTTGTACACACCATAGTAATGTTATCCTTTTGATAAATTTGGGCTTTCATATAAAGTGCTATTTATAGAACAACAGTGAGACTCTTTAATTCTATTTTTAGCACATTGCCATGTGGTTGGCACTATTTTCATGGCTAACATTTTCTTGTTGACCTGATAGTATGCATTTAAAGAAATGTACCTGTTGCAGTGAGTTTACATTTAAAACAATCTTTCTTAACAAATAGTTGTTGCCACTTTGTTTATTTAACTATTTCATATTTTTTTTTGGATTTTTTGATGCACTGCTAAAACCTGTGGCTGCGCAGTCCTGCAGGTGTATTGTGCACTTCATAGCTGCAAACTAATGCATGTGTCAATATAGCTGCATATACCCAAAGATAGTTTTTATTATGAAGATTAACTGGACCAGTTTTCAAGTGTTTGCAAGGCTTATTTTTAAAGATATTAAGGTTTTTATTTTCAGTGAGTTTCACTTGGCTGCTCACAATAGCAAACCCTAAGGGAAATTTTTGGACAGGGTTTAATTTAGTAGCTTAAAAGACTATAGAAAGAGACAGGGTGTACCTTTAAACGCAGTTATCAGAAAAGGTCCGCCCTCTGTATTTCAAATATCTTCATGTCATAAAGGAAATTTTGGGACAGGGTTTATTTTCGTACCTTTGAAAAACTAGAGAAAGAGACAGGACGAAAACGGCAATTATCAGAAAAGCTCCACCCTCTGTATTAGGTTCCCCAAACGAAGTTGGGGAACATATTGTTTTTACTCTGTTTCGTTAAGGTCTTCCGTCTTCAGCGGAAGACCTTATTGTTTTTCATAGGTTTCTTTTCCGCTATTTTTTAAGGTCTTCCGTCTTCAGCGGAAGACCTTCTTGTTTTTCTTAGGTTTCTTTTCCACTATTTTTATTAAGGTCTTCCGTTTCAACGGAAGACCTTCTTATTTTTCTGTTGTTTCTTTTCAACTTTTCTTATTATTATTCTTACCGATTTTGTGCATGCGATTTCTCATAAATGCTTCGATGGATTTTAATGAAACTTTCAGCATTGATGACAAATTATATGAACTTAAGGCGTTTTTTTTTAATTTGATGACGTCACTTCCGGTTCGGAGTTTTCTGCGATTTAGTGAGTTTTAGAGGGTCATTTTGTCCGGCAGTTTTCTCAAAAATGGCTCAAGATAGAAACATGAAACTTTCAGGTATGATAGACCAAAGTCTATAGATATGTATAAGGTATTTCATTTTTATCGGAAGTGCCGCACGTCGGCGCTCGCTATGGCCCGAAAATAGGCCTATCGCGAATTTCAGAATTTTTAACAACTTTTCTACAATACCTTTTTACCTGGAAATATTTTGTTAAGATATATAGAACAAAAGAAGTGTAGAATTTCAAGATCTTTCAAATGATATGTCGAAAAAAGGGCTGGCCCCTAAAATTAAGGGCCTAGAGGGACCGAAATTGTTTTCTTTATATCATAAAAAGTATTGAGAATTTGTAATAGGTCAAAGAAGCAAAGTTGTTCAAAATGACAAGCTGAATCTACTGGAGTCGTCAAAATTCGTCCGGCATCATCACTTCCGGCCAAACCGGAAGTAGTCGGAAAACGCGTATTTTTGCCGTTCTTGACAAGTTTTTGAATAACATGTTTCTGGGAGCATAATAATTAATTTTCCGTCCGTCGTCAGCACTTCCGGTAAAACCGGAAGTTGCAAAAAAGCTTATTTTTGCATTAATTATTATAGTTTAAGAGGATTCAAAGCAATTTTGGCGTTATTTCTCATTTTAAAGATAAAAATGAAAGCTACTTCCGGTCAAATAGGACGGAAGACCTCCTCGTTGCTTTGCAACGAGCTTTGCTCTAGTTATTATTGTTTTTTTTTCTTACCGATTTTGTACGCACAATTTCTCGAAAAAGGCTCAATCGATTTACATGAAACTTTCAGGTCTGATAGAACATAAAAAAATCTAGATATATATTTTTTTTATTTTTGTGACGTCACTTCCGGTTCGGAGTTTTCTGCGATTTAGTGATTTTTAAAGAGTCACTTTGTCCGACAGTTTTCTCAAAAAGTAATTAACACAGAAGTATGAAATTTTCAGTGATGCTAGAGGAACCTCTGGAGAAATGTACTAAGAATATTATAACTACCGGAAGTACGAAGCGCCGACGCTCGCTATGGTCCGAAAATAGTGCTATCGAAAAATTCAAAATTTATGACACCTTTTCTTCGATAACTTTTTACCTAAAAATATTTTGTTAAAACATATAGAACAAAAGAAGTGTAGAATTACAGGATCTTTCAAATGATATCTCGAAAAAAGGGCTGGCCCCTATAATTAAGGGTTGAGAGGGGCCGAAAGTTTTTCCTTAATATCTCAAAAAGTATTGAGAATTTGTAATATTTCAAAGAAGCAAAGTTGTTCAAAATGTCAAGTTCAATCTACTTGGTGTCATCAAAATTCGTCCGGCGACGTCACTTCCGGTCAAACCGGAAGTAGTCAAAAATTGCATATTTTTGCTGTTCTTGACAGGCTTTTGGATATCATATGTCACTTGAAGCCCAACTCTTAATTTTCCGTCCGTCGACGTCACTTCCGGTCAAACCGGAAGTTGCTAAAAATGGCTTGATTTTACAATGATTTACATAGATTTGGAGGATTAAACCATTTTGAGACTTCATTACTCTTTTTTTTTTAAAATGAAACTTACTTCCGGTCAAACAGGTCGGAAGACCTACTCGTTGCTTTGCAACGAGCTCGGCTCTAGTATTATTATTGTTTTTTTCTTATCGATTTTGTACGTGCGATTTCTCGAAAACGGCTCGATCGATTTTCATGAAACTTTCAGATCTGATAGAACATCAAAAAATCTAGATATATATATTTTTTATTTTGATGACGTCACTTTCGGTTCGGAGTTTTCTTCGATTTAGTGATTTTTAGAGGGTCACTTTGTCCGGCAGTTTTCTCCAAAAACACTTAACACAGAAGCTTGAAATTTTCAGTGATGCTAGAGAAACTTTTGGAGAAGTGCACTAAGTATATCACAACTACCGGAAATATGAAGCGCCGACGCTCGCTATGGCCCGAAAATAGTCGTATCAAGATTTTCAAAATTTTAAGCACCTTTTCAACGATAACTTTTTACCTAGAAATATTTTGTTAAAGCATGTAGAACAAAAAAGGTGTAGAATTTCCAGATCTTTCAAATGACATCTCGAAAAAAGGGCTGGCACCTTAAATCAAGGGCCTGGAGGGGCCGAAAGTTTTTCCTTTTTATCTCAAAAAGTATTGAGAATTTGTGATACGTCAAAGAAGCAAAATTGTTCAAATGTCAAGCCTAATCTATTGATGTCGTCAAAATGCGTCCGGCATCGTCACTTACGGTCAAACCGGAAGTAGTCGGAAAACGCGTATTTTTGCCGTTCTTGACAAGTTTTTTGGTAACATATTACTGTGGGAGCATTAAAATTAATTTTTCGTCCGTTGTCGTCACTTCCGGTCAAACCGGAAGTAACAGAAAATGGCTTATTTTTGCAATAATTAACATGGATTTAGAGGAATCAAACTATTTTTGGACGTTCTTTCCCATTTCTGTTAAAAATGAAAGCCACTTCCGGTCAAACATGACGGAAGACCTACTCGTTGCTTTGCAACGAGCTTTGCTCTAGTCTTATTATTATTTTTCTTCTTCCTGGGCACTTTCTTGTCCGCGAATGATCTCGTAAACTACACATCCTACTAAGGTGAAATGTTTTTAGGGTAAGTAGACATGTTATGTAGATTTGTGGAACGAAGGTCATTTTGCGTGCACGTGCTTGCAAGAGCGCGCACGTGCAACACGAGAAATGATCAATATAATGAATGTAAGCGTAACTTTTTACATTTTTGATGAAATGCTTTGAAACTCATAACATTAGGATATATTAGTAGCACAGACAATACGACATGGTCAAAATAGCAAGATCTCACGCGCATGCACGTGCGCTTCGCTCTGATTGACTGAAACTAAAGTCTCAATATCTTTCTTGTTTTTTGACAAAATCCTTTGAAATTTTGAACTTTGCCATGCATTAAGATATTCTACATTATGATATATAGCAATTTTCATAAAAACACGTGCATGCACAGGCGCTGCAATCTGATTGGCTAAAACTTTAAATAGCTATAACTCACTTGGTTTTCAACCAAACAGGATGGGATTTGGAACATAGATAGATATAATGGACTTCTACAAGAAGGTATGGTCACCATGCACATGCATACACGTGCGTGTACTTGGGCTGCAATCTGATTGGCTGAAACTTAAAACAGCTATAACTTCCTTGGTTTTCAACCAAACGGGGTGGGATTTAGAACATAGATAGATGTAATGAACTTCTACAATAAGGTATGGTCACCATGCTCATGTATGCCCGTACATGCACGTGAAATGAGTACAATCAAAAATACACTTGAATGAGCGTTTTTCTAATACTTTTTGATTAGGTACTTTAATTTTTAGTATATTGAAATATATAGATTGTGTAGACTAGATGATATGATCATTACGCACATGCATTCACATGCGCACGCGTGCAATGCTAAAATTTGATTGAACTTGGTACACTTCTGGGTAATAGTTGTTAAAGTCTCAAATGCATAGTTTGTCTTATTTAATGAAGCTTACAGGAAATATGGCACCAAAAGGGATTTGGGGAGCGTTTGGGGAACATCTGTAACGGTCCCCGTTACAATTAGCACTAGTTTCAGTTATCGTTATTTTATAAAAGGGAAAATTTTGGACAGGGTTTATTTTTGTAGCTTAAAATACTAAAGAAAGAGAAATGGCGAACCTTAAAACGCAGTTATCAGAAAAGGTCTGCCCTCTGTATTTCAAATATCTTCATGTCATAAAGGAAATTTTGGGACAGGGTTTATTTTCTTACCTTTGAAAAAACTAGAGAAAGAGACAGGGCGGACATAAAAACACAGTTATCAGAAAAGCTCCGCCCTCTGTATTTCAGTTATCGTTATTTTATAAAAGGGAAAATTTTGGACAGGGTTTATTTTCGTAGCTTCAAATACTAAAGAAAGAGAAAGGGCGGACCTTAAAACGCAGATATCAGAAAAGGTCTGCCCTCTGTATTTCAAATATCTTCATGTCATAAAGGGAATTTTTGGACAGTGTTCATTTTCGTAGCTAAAAAACTAGACTAAGAGAAGGGTGGACCTTAAAACACAGTTATCAGAAAATGTCCGCCCTCTGTATTTCAGATATCTTCATGTCATTAAGGGAAATGTTTGGACAGGGTTTATTTTCGTAGCTTAAAATACTAGAAAAAGAGACAGGGCGGATCGTAAAACGCAGTTACAAGTTTCGGAAAAGGTTCAACCTCTGTATATCAGATATCTTTAAGTCATAAAGGGAAAGGTTTGGAAGGGTTTATTTTAGTTGCTTAAAAGACAAGAGAAAGAGACAGGGCGGACCGTAAAACGCAGTTATCGGAAAATAGTCCGCCCTCTGTATTTTAGATATCGTCATGTCATAAAGGGAAAGTTTTGGATAGAGTTTATTTTCGTAGCTTAAAATACTAGACTTAGAGAAGGGCGGACTTTAAACACAGTTATCAGAAAATGTTCGCCCTCTGTATTTCAGATAGCTTCATGTCATAAAGGGAAATTTTTGAACAGGGTTTATTTTCGTAGCTGTAAAAAAACTAGAGAAGTAGACAAGGCGGACCTTAAAACACAGTCATCTGCCCACTTTATTTCAGTGGTTTGTTATTTTATAAAAGGAAATTTTTGGACAGGGTTTATTTTAGTCGCTTAAAAGACTAGAGAAAGAGTCAGTGCGGACATTAAAACATAGTTATCAGAAAAGGTCCCCCCTCAGTATTTCAGATAAAATGTACCGGTTTATCTTCTTATGAACGGCAAAAAGTATGAACGTGGTACATCTCTCTCATTAACAAAAGAGAGCGAGGACAGACAACGGACGAATTTTTATGATCACTTTAGCCTTTGGTTTTGGTGAGCTAAAAAGAACCAGGGGGAAGCAAATAGGACAGGGGTTATTTCAAAGGGAAAATATTGTCAAATCTCATAAGAAACTTGACAAGCACAAAAAATAAAAAGGAAAATTTCGACGGGGGGGGGTGAGTAGGTGATTTAACTTTTTCAAAACCATTCCCCCCTCCCCCAAACACAACCACTTACAATTCCTTGGCTACACTGCAACGTGCCTGTTGAAGGGGGGGGGGTCAAACCTACGCCCAAATATTCACTGCATAAATTAGTGTGACTATCTTTGCAACAAAAGTGCCCCCGTTCCGACGCCTATATAGATTGAGAGAGTAAATTTCTTAAATCATGCCTATTATTATAAACAATGTATACATGTAATTCATCGTTCTATGATGCTGTGAGTTTCTTTAACCTTTTATCTGGTTCATGGCATATACTAATAATTTATTTTTCTTGTTCGTTTTAACTTACAAGAAGTCAAAACTGTAATGATTTCAATCAACAATCCATTGTATGTACAGTTGCAGGGAATATGTTTTCTTTATTGTATATCTGCATTTATTACATTTTTACCCGTAAAATACTGTAATTTATTCATTGAATAAAAATGATATCCAGTCACAATGTGAAAGGTTATCAAAATTATATCCTGTCACAGTTTGACGAATATCAGAAGTGCGGGAAAACTCTCGATTTCCCTTCCCATAACAAAGATTGTTGAAAAAAATCTTCCTTGACCTAGATCTAATACTAGATAGATGGAAATAAATAAACCATTTTGACAGGGAATTAAACTGTCAAAATTACGAAAAATATGTTACTAAATCAATGTTTACTTAAGAAATAAGATATCATTTTTAAAGTTGCATTTAAGGAATGTTTTTCAATTTTGTGTGAGTTATTATTGGTGTGTGAATCACACAGACTTGTCACGTGGGCATATTTCATGAAGCGCGCTAGCGCTTCATGAAAAATATGCCTTCGTGCAAGTCTGTGTGATTCACACACCAATAATTCAAACTAAACTGAAAAAACATTCCTTATATTTACATTTTACATGTTTGGAAGCAACTATAATATGCTAAATATTTGAATTTCTCGCTGCCTTATATCGTTGCGTTTTTACTAACGTCGCTGCCGACTCATTGTGACGTCACGTTAACGCACGTTTCTCTGTGTATATTTCTTCGCGTGAGTATACACAAAAATGGTTTTCAAATCAATTTCACAGTAAGCTTACTAGAAAAACACAGCGAATGTAAATATTAGGGTATGACATGAAGTCGGTCATGTGATCAAATTCTTTAACGCCCGAAGGGCGTTCTAGTAGATTTGATCACGTACCGACTTCATGTCATACCCCAATGCAACTCTAAAAAATGATATTTAATTTCTTATATTTATATTTTACGTTTTCATTCATTTTACAATTTCATTAGGTATTATTTAGACTTAGATTTTGAAATGCAACATAACGTTACTACGACGTTATGTGACGTCACAGTCGGAACTTTCAAAAAGTACGTGCAGTTTGCTTTCCATACGCATGAAAGTCTGATCATGTGACCGACTGCATGTCATCGAAAATTGAATTTCATTTTTTTAATATTGTCATATAAGGAAAGACATTGGCAAATGTAAATATAATATCTTCACCTCACTACCTATAAGACGTCTCAACCACTCAACTATGACGTCACGAGCCTATGACTGTATAACAAAAAGACAGGAGCAAAGGAAAATCAAAGATTTTTTTAAAAAAATGTAATTAACAGAAAATTCAATGTTTTGTAGTTGAATATGGAATTTATTTCACTCGTGAGACAGAATTTTTTGATATTTTCAGTCGTGTTTAGCACTCGTGAAATTATAAAAAAAAAATCCTGTTCTACTCGTGAAATAAATTCAATATTCAACAACAAAATATTGATTATCCTCTATACATTCTTGATTATCTGTCTGAACGCAACAAAAAAAAACTACTTACGAACACACCTGCAAAAAAATCAAAAAGCCTCTTACAGTCATAGAATAAGCTAACGTTAACCTTGTATGGCTACAACTTTTCATTTCAACGAAAGCCTACAAGGGTACGGAAGCGTAAATGGCTCTTCAATTGTTGTGTTAGAACGTTGTATATTGTCTTAAAATTTATCGACGTACGCTTCAGTACCTTTCCGTTTCTCTCGAGAGAAAAAGTCGTTATTACGACTTAAGAAAGTCGTAATAACGAGATAAAAAGTCGTTATTACGAGATAGCAAGAGGCCTATGGGCCACATCGCTCACCTGAGCACTGTGGCTAGGAGAAAGTAGAAATTGGTTTATAATTGAAAAGTTTAGGATTTGCTATTCTTGAGAAGATGATCTTTAAAGTATTTTCTATATATTTCTTTGGTCCCGCCCTACCCCCGGGGGTCATGATTCGAACAAAGTTGAATCTACACTACCTGACGATGTTTCCATATCAATATGATCAATTATGGCTTTGATATTCTTGAGAAGAAGATTTTTAAAGAATTTTCCTATATATTTCTATGTAAAACTTTAATTGGCCATTGTGACCCCGCCCTAACCCTGGGGGTCATGAATTTAACAAACTTGAATTTACACTATCTGAGGATGCTTCCCTATACGTTTCATCTTTCCTGGAACAGTGGTTCTTGAGAAGAAGATTTTAAAAGAATTTTCCTATATATTTCTGTGTAAAACTTTGATCCGCCAGAGTGGCCCCGCCCTATCTCCGGGGGTCATGATTTGAATGAACTTGAATCTATACTATCTGAGAATGCCTCCCTACAAGTTTCATATTTCCTCGCACAGTGGTTCTTGAGAACAAGATTTTTAAAACATAGCATCAAATTTCACTATTTCAAAATGATCTCCCCTTAAAAGAGGACGTGGCCCTTAATTTGAGCAAACTTGAATTCCCTTCACCCAAGTATGCTTTGTGGCAAGTTTGGTTGAAACTGGTCCAGTGGTTCTTGAAAAGAAGTCAAAAATGTTAAAAGTTTACAGACAGATGGACTAAAGACAAAATGTTATCAGAAAAGCTCACTTGAGCTATCAGCTCAGGTAAGCTAAAAAGTCGTTATTACGAAATAAAAAGTCGTAGTTACGACTTAAGAAAGTCATAATAAAGAAATAAAAGGTCGTTATTACGAGATAAAATTCGTTATTACCACTTAATTTTTTTCCTTTATTTTCTTATTTGACCCTTGTAGGCTTTCGTAGATTTCCGAGAGTTTTTACATTTTAAAAGTTTTCATCTTTGATATTTGTCAATTCATGTCAGTATTTTTCGGCAATGATAAAAAAAATCATACTTCCGTTATAAAAGTCCTTAAAATGAAATATTTTATATATTCAAATAAAAGGCTTTGCTTAGCTGTCAGAGAAACTTATTTGATTCTGGAGCAGATGTAGGTATGAACTCTTTCCCTTACTTATAACTGTATAACTAGACATAATGTTATATACAAAATGCATGTAATGATTGGATTGAAAAAATGTGATTTGAAATAGATATTATATTATACATAATACAATTTCAATCTTTGTTATATATGTAAATCTTATAAATTGTCATAAAGTATCTTTAAAAAAATTCGAATATATGAAAAAGAAAAAATAAACAATGTCGGAAATGAAAATAAAAATGTTGGATTCCGAAAAAATAACAAACACTGTTGGAAAATGCAATGCAAGACTCAGGAAATGCAGAGATTTAGTAGATATAATATAAAGCCTTTGAATAGGTAATTAAGTCGCAGTGTTAACTTATAAAAGCACAGGGGACATTGTACTTAAGGTTTTCTCAAACAAGACAATTATAGGCTACCCCCAACTGTACAATCAACAGGCATGTTATTTTTACAATAAGGGGTTTAGGGTAGTACACCGTGACATAAGTCCCTGTCACAGTGTCCCTCCAGTTATAGACAATAATATTAAAAGTAAAGAATGACGATTTTGTTTATTAATACTTTAATGAGAAATATTTTTAAAAAGATGTTATCTATTTTGCGAGTGGAAGATAGACGTTTATCAATCTTACTGGAAAGAGAGTGTAACTTAATGATCCGTGTTGGACTTACGAACAATCATCTGTTCATTGTATACTGATTAATCTGCCAGGAAACAGGCGGTGAAGGTAAATGTATGTACATTTGTATTCTTAAATATTCTTTTAAATGAAAATGTTGACGTTGTTGTCCCGACAGGTAACTCGTTCAACAAATTTATTGCAGCCCAAAGGACCGGGCTGCTCTATAGATATAAGTTTAAATGTTGGTGTATGGGGATTGGGGTTCGAGTAGCTATTAAGAATTAAAGGTTTTTCCAAACATTGGCAAGATTGTACATCAGAATGTTCTTTCCTTTTATAAATCACGAGATGCATAATATATTTACTTCCATAAAATGAATATGTCAAAACATATATGCTTTTCTTAATATATAAAGCTATTTATCGCTTACTATTGAAAAAGCGACAACTCCCCTTTTTTAGAACATCGAATTTTACTTCTCGCATAAAAACGTACTCTGTACAGTTCGTGTTTTATATTCTAAAATTGAAAATTAAATACATTTTTGCATATAGACTAAGACAATGCATATGTCGAAACTCAATTTATATTTTATGCAGCCAACATTTACTCGAGGAATTGAAGTTTAAAATGGTGTCGTTTTTGTTATATATATCCGACTGTAAGTTTTCAAAATATTCGCGACTATCGTCTCCATCAATTAGATGCATGCCTTTTCACACATATATCGAAGCGGTTTGATGATCAATACTCATTTCCATCGTTTACTTTATATATTTCCTAGGCGAGAATTGATGGTTACATCAATGTTTTCTTTTAAAAAAATTGTACATTCCTTTCTTTATGTATTAATTTCTTACCTATTGTTTATTATATTCTCTTGGATGAAACACTAGCTATTAATACGACTTTATATCCTTAATTAATTTTAAAACAGTAGTTTTTCAATGAATATCGAATGAACACAGGCATACAATTTGTATAATAGGCCGAGGGCGGACCTTTTCTTATAGAGCCATCGATAGAGTTATCGTATTAGGTCCGGCCGGACCTTTAAACGAGGCGGACCAAATATTATGCGACACCGGTCAGCAGGGAATGCTCACTCCTCCATGGCACCAGATCCCACCTCTGATGTTTCGGAGGTCCGTGTTAATCTGCTCCTATTTTGTATTGTTTAATGGATTTATTTATGGATTTATTTTCTCCGTGAATGAGTCTACACTGCTCTGTTTTTTTGCAAATATCAAAACAAAATGTTTGTTGTAAATGAGCATTTATTGTAATGCCTACCAAATAAACCAAATATGTACAAAAGCTACATATGACCATATTTGAATATATCCTTTATAAGAATATAAAAATAACCCTGGCCCACTCGTAATATAAATTCAATAAATGGAATTTCATTTAATTTACAATAAGAGTAATCATCGAAGAAAAAGACATACCCAGTATTCGTTTAACATAAAGTATATACAGTGAAATAAAATAACCAACACACAATGTATTAATAAAAAATCAAGTTAGGAAATATAATAAATTATGATATGTAATGAAAATTAACTGCGATCATGATTTCTACACCAAAAAACACATACATTTTAAATGAGGGTGATCAAAAAGTTTGCAAACTATCTCTTTATCTACAAAACCACAATTCAGATTAGATTGAAATTCGGTACACACATAGCCATACACAAGGTCTATAAATAGCATATGCTGAATAAAGTTTTTCTCTTTGTTTGTGACGTCACAATTTGAAAATGACGTCACTATGTAGGTCACTTGTGTCGAAAAATGGTTGTCTCAGTCGAACTCGTTTTACAAACGACTGTACAATTTATTGTATATCTTAGATATCCCTCTGCAGTATCATAATTATAATAATTTGTACACAGTTTACTAAGATAAATTAGTTCCTTAAATTCAATTAATGATTGGATTGATCGTTTCAGTGAAGGAAGGCAGATGGTTAAAAATGATACTTGTCATTTTGCCCAATGAAAGCAATTATCAAATACCTAAGATACCGTTTACTTTTGATTTTAAACATATTAGATATGATAAAAAGAAGGCTATTATTCTCTATCCACCTTGAATAAAAAAACTCTCCCGAGACGCAAGATTTGTGTTTTAAAGTCGCTATGCTTATTTTTGGAAATGATATTCTTAACCACCCATTCTGTTGCCGAGATTTGACCATTTCTGACAAATAAACTGTTCTCGTCATAAAAATTATCTCACATGGAAAGAAATATAAGACTCAGTAAAATCTTTCAACTTTTGTGAAAGAACGCTACACATAGGGCCACGTGACTGCCAATATCACGTGGTTCGCGCATGCGCAAATCGGTGGTTGCTGTGCATTAAAATCGGAGAGGATTAATTTAAAATATAATCAACATTGAAACCAAATATTGTTTCTTTCATGGAAGTTATTCAATTAGTTTGCGAACTTTTTGATCACCCCTCGTAATGACTTATTGTTTTTATATTTCACACAAAATAAATCTAAATTCCAAACACTAATTTTCATGAAGATTAATGCATTCGATTCAAATGGAAAAATGATTTAAAGTAAGAAGCAGGGCTTAAGTTTTCAGAAATAAATTTTATATCTGATCATGATCAAAAGAAAACAAAAAAGAAACAGTAAATAGAAATAACAATTATACATTATCACAGCATTAAATTCAAACAAAAAATTAGGTATAGATCTATAATGAAGAAACATTTGTTGTCATACAAAATAATACTAGAAAATGTAATGAATTAGTGCTTGAAAGACAGGATTTCAAACGGTTATACGTATTTTAAAAAATATGTCAATGATCAAGATTTATGTTTTCTTCTTACTTTCCTTTTCATCAGATATTGGTAATGAAAATATAATTATTATATGGTACATAAGGAACTAGTACTCTTTTGAAAAAAAAGATAAAAAGCTCCTAATTTAAAACAGGTTAAATGTTTCATATAAAATGCTTTGAATATAGACTATTTTTTGGTAAAAGAATTAATGAGTCAATGTGTGAATCATTAAAATAAGGAAAACAATAGGAATAATTATAAAGGAGAAAAACTCCCCGTGTTGCAAGAAATGAATAGGCGATGGTCAAAATGAACAGAAAATAAAGAAAAGTTCCTGTTTGATATCTTTTTAAAAGTTATTTCTTTTATTTCAGATCATCACGCCCTAAAAATCATCACTTTATAGTCAAAATAATAGGAAACTGTTCCCTTACACATAATATTGAGTTAGGAAAACGTTATCAGGATTCTGCCTTTAAATTGAACTTACGACCATATTCAAAACTATCTTTAGCAAATCATTTTCTTCTTTATCTGCAAAAGATTTTGTAATCTAGTTTATAAGAATTTGATAAGATATTTTTAGAAAGCAATTCAAATAAAAAAAGAAAAGATATAAATCAAGATATTAAATACTGATAACATTGTTTACATTATCCGTAGATTCTTTTGTAAAACTTTGATCAGAAGTACACACTTCATAAAATGAAAGTAGAAAAAAAAAACTAGACATATTTTCATAGGACATGTGTATATTAATAATGCAACATGGGAACCCGTATTGTATTCATAAGCAACTGATTAAGTCTGAAGGATACCGTATATCCTAATGAGGGGGGGGGGGGGGAGGGGGGTACATCAGGCGGATCATCAAGGAATATCATTTACTTTGGTGAAAATAACTGTGATGAATCCTATTCCATCTATTTGGAATGCTTTACTATTTCAATCATGATATAATATACATTTGATTAACAATATTGTTTGATGAAAATGCTCAAGTATATAAAGATGACGATGTTTAAATCAATCATTACAAAGTTCACGCATATCCCCTACCAAACTAAATACTCATACATATAATACAAAAATACATTTACAGTTTTAATGTTACCCAACCAAGGATCCAATGAAGCGCTTTTTTGCATGATATTTTGAACGTTATTTGACACATGTCATACAATTGCTGTTCAAAGGATTTGTTCATATCACCATTCAACTTTGAGGAAAAGTCTTTACAAATATTTCTCATAATTGCAGTCAAGAGTAATATTTATAAATGTAGGCTGATAACACTATTTTTCATAAACAACTGAATCATATCAATGTCTCCAATTTCATAGGCCGCCTCAATAACTGAATTACCATCGCTATCTTTGATACTCAACAAATGTGGAAATTTATTAACTAGGTACTTACAAACTTCATACTTTCCATTTCTGCTGGCAGTATGAAGAATACTTTGACCATCATTGGAAATTGCATTGATATCCAGACCTTTTCTGATTAGATACTTAACTATTTCTACATTTCCACCAAAACAAGCCGAGTGTAACACTGTCATTCCGTCATTGTCTCTGGTCGCCAGTAAATCGGAATAGTAATCGATTATATCCTCCCAATGGGCTGTTCTGCCAAAGCAACACACTTGATGTAAAATTGTTTCTCCTTTATTTTCGATGGATTCAATTTTCATCCCCTTATCAATTATCAATTGTTTAATTTTTTCATTACCACTCAGGACTGCATAATATAATGTAGAGTTATCGAATTTGTCCTTGACATCTAATAATTCTGGATATTTTTCTAGTAAGTAATAACAAACTTCAAGTTTCCCCCAGAGACAAGCAAAATGAAGGATATTCAGACCATCATTTGACAATGCATAAATATCCAATCCTTTCTTGATTAGAAAAGAAATTATTTCTAAATTTCCCCCAAAGGAAGCTGAATGTAAGACACTGAGTCCTTTATTGTCTCTAACATGTAACAAATCTGGATACATGTTAACTAGAAACATACACATTTCCTCTCTACCCCCGTTACAACATACATGTAACACATTCGCTCCTTTATGTGTTGTTAAAGTAATATCCAAGCTTTTACTTAAAAAATATTGAAAAAGGTGTACATTACCACTCAGTGCAACACAATGGAGGACATTTGCCCCAGTAATGTCTTGATCATTCAGTAACTTAGGGTATCTACTCACTAGGTACTTACACATATCGAACTGACCATTTCTACATGCAACATGGAGGATAGATTGGCCAATTTTATCTTTTGTATATATATTAGGCTTCATGCCGCTCTTGATGGATATTAAATTTTCATTCTCAAAAAGGCTCAATATATATTCAAACATATCAATTTTTCCACTGAACGCTGCCATATGAAATAAACTTCCACCATGAAGATCTATATGAGATTCAATTAATGCAGGATACTTCCCAATAAGATATTTCACCATATCTAGTCTTCCATTTTGACATGCACAAGTAAGAATGGTGTGGCTGCTTTCTTGATCTTTTTCATATGGATTAAGTTCAAACTTTAAAAGCAGATTAAATGCATGCTTGTCTCCAGAACCAGCCACAGAATGCAATACACTGGCCCCTTGACTGTTTTTCATACCTACAAGAAAGGGATATTTTGCCGATATTTTTTCAATGAATTGCGTTTGTCGCATTAAACAGATTTCCTGAAGTAAACTATGCCTGACGTCACTCCATACAGGATTTAATGTTAAGCCAATTTGATGAAGATCAATAAGCTCGCACATTCGAAGCAACAGTTCTAAATTACCACTTTGCACTGCGTAAAAACACGTTTTCAGATCACATTCTGCACCAGAAGCTAAAATGAGATTAACAACATCTGGATGGTTTTTTGAGCATGCAACGTTAAGTGATCTATATCTTTGTCTTTCATCTGAATTTAGCAGCAGATATTCAACCCATCGTCTATTTCCTGCTCTTGAAAAATGTACTATCATGGAATCTCTGTTGATATCCTGACATGTTTTCAATAGTGAGGTACATTGTTCTGTTTCCAGAACATGCTCATGGAATTTTGAATCATTCCATAATTCTAGCAAAGATATTGACCTAAACCCGGCCACAGATCTTTCGGTAATTACGTTTGCAATACGACAAATAACATCATCAAATAATCCCTGTTCTATAATAATTTTTGTGCCGTTTGGTTTTAAAGTTGTTGTAAATATCTGTAGTAAAGAATGATGGCAATTTTGTATCATTTTTTTAGGATCGGAATAAAACAGGAAATTAAATAGAGTTTCCTGCACAGAACTATGGGAAAACTGCAGAGAATTTCTAATTGAGTCTCGAATTGTCAAAAATCCATCAAAGCAGTTAATACTCTTTTGAAAATCATTTATAAAAGATGTTTTAAGACCAATAAAATCTAAAGAGTCGTGTTTTTTCTCTGAATCCATTTGACGATTGTCGGAAAAATCAAAGTCAACTTCCCCTCCACTAAGGAGAATATACACGAGAACCGCAGTTTTTGCAGTCGGATTCTCGAAAAGATTGTAGAAGTAACTTCTTAAAAAAATAACAGGATTTTTTGCTAAAGATAAAATATCTTCTTGAATATCCATGTGCTTTGCTAATTTACAACATTGAGGAAATCCTAAAGGTAAAGACATTTCAGAAACTTTTCTGGTAAAGTCTTTCTCTTCCATGTTCTTACATACATCATACTTAATGGCTAATTGGAGGATCTCATTCTCTTGCAAAGCATATGTCTTACTGGAGAGGTCAACCACTGATGACACAAAAAAAGTATCATCGTTCCCCTTACTAGTATACTCCTTCAATATATCACTTCTTATTGTAAGTATCAAATAGTTTGACTTATCTGTATCAGTATCAAACAATTCTTTTGTCGTCTCAGATGTTCTTGTAAAGTCTTGAACATCATCACTGGATAAAGAAAATTCTCCGAACACATTATCCATAAAAACCACTATATTATCATTGGGTGCTAAGCTTTTGTATAAGTCTTTAAACTTGTCGAGTTGAAGAGGGTCCTTTCCCTCCTCCATCAACTGTTTTATCAAAAAATTAGCCATTGTGGATTTTCCAGTGCCAGGATTACCCCCGATGACGACATACCCATTGATGCCTAGTAGTTCCCTTGCTTTTTCAAACGCTCGAGTTCTTACAAATAGGGGGCTGATATCTTCACAATGCGTCGTTATACTTTTTTTTATTATTTCTAAAAGTGGAAAGAGATACGTTTAATATGTTTTTAAAATAGACAAGAATCACTAAATTGTTTTCACTTATCATTTCTGTATTTGTTTGATTTTTTATTTACCAGATTTTCCATCCACTGAAATTATTATCTTTTTTCTTATGCTATAATGCTAGTGAAATGGAAATTATGATGTATTACTTAAAGTGTACACAAATCAGTAATTTTAAGGATATTATGCTATCCATGTAAGATATATTTGCAACCTTTGTTTGATTTGTAGAATGCAGAACACCCATTTATGAAATTTTGCCTGTGTTATTCGCTCAATGAAATTCTGAAAATTAAAATACCTAAATAATATCATATGACCTAAACATTTTAAATCTGACATACCAATCCTTTCTGAAACTGTGGGATCTACAAGAAAAGAAATTAAGACCCATAAATCAACATTAAAACTGACCTGTAAGTAAGGCTACGGATACACACATGCACACATCCTCTCTCTTACACATACACACACCCCCTCCCTCACATACACACACACACAACCTATGTTTCAGGAAATCCCAATCCCTAACAATACTCTCGAGTGTTGAACATTTTCTACTTACGAAACGTGCTGGTGTTATACGATATTTTTCTCTTTCTTTATTGAAATGTTGATGTTTTATTCTTTGTAGCATATTGTTTATATTTTATCGTTTCATAATTGTTATTTGTATTTATTTTATATATACATTTATATGTGTTATAAAGAAGGCCTCGGGGAAGAATTGTGCTTGCACCAATATGGTTAAACCTATAAATAAAGTATTATTATTAAATTCCGTAATATATTTATGCCACAATGTGGGTAAGAAACCAGGATATATATGTTAGACACAAGGACATTTTAAAAATATTTATTTCCGATTTTGAGATAAGAAATTTTTATACTACCTTAAAAACTATATGACAGTATATTTAATTTTTATCCGAAAGTCTTTTCTTTAAAAAGCGACTGTGAATAACATAATACTATTACATTTTGTCATCTAAACTAATAGGAACTGAAAAATATGTCTCTATATCTTACTATATTAGTGTCTGTTTGTGACGAAAGAACATTCAACACTTTTTACTTTTCCCGAATATTCATAATTAAGTTCTAACTTACAGGCGTGTGTTAACCAGAATGTAAAACAAACTTACTTCGAAAGGACCGCATTTGCATTTGATCTGCAAATAAATAAATAAATATATATATATATATATATATATATATATATATATATATATATATATATATATATATATATATATATATATATATATATATATATATATATATATATATATATATTTCATCACAACATGTATTGGTAACGATCCTCTAAAAACTAATGTCTAAATAACTGTATCTCACTTCCATTCTCAATGACCGTGTAGTGTAGGGCAGCGTTGTGAGAATTCCATCGGCATCGAAAGCAAGTTTTTTAACTTGCCTAGATAGCGGAGCGGTCTAACGCGCTGCTGATCCTGTACTGCTAGGAGAAAGATTCCGTAGGTCGAGAGTTCAACCCCGGGCTGGGGCGGAAGTGAGTATCCTTGAAAAAAGTGAATTTCTCTGTGCTTTCTCTCTCTCTCTCTCTCTCTCTCTCTCTCTCTCTCTCTCTCTCTCTATATATATATATATATATATATATATATATACCTAAAATATTTCATGAAAGGTCATCAAGTAATTACATGTGAACTCTCTACTAACTTGAAATACAATTGACGGTTCTATGGAGTTCCTTCATATCTCCAAGTAAATCTATATATTTTTTCTCCTGTACTGGGTCCATTGGGCAGGTTTTTATCGTGTTGACAGCATCCTGGTACACCGTGGATGTACCTAGGTGTCGCTCTAGCTCCACCACAATGTCCCGGATATTTCGCCATTCCTGTGCAAAGTCTGAGTCGGATAGGGACAGATCAGCTGCGTGACCGTAGTATTGGTTTCTGAGAAGGCGAATTCTTTCAATGTTGGCTGCAACACTTCTGTCTCCGGGATCAGGAATCTTTCCCCAGCCTTTTGAATGTGGTGCTATTTTATAATTACTTACATTGCGTAGAAGTAAATACAATAAAGATATGTCTAAGTCAGAATAATCACCACTGTATTTTTTTGTTGGTTTTGGGAAAAATATCTCTAACTGTGTTTTATCAAGCTGAGTACGCTTTCCTTGTTTTTGTAAATTGTCTATATATTCTTTAACTTTTCTTGACAAATCAGATGGTTTCACTTCTGTCTTTAAAATATCACGTAACACATCAGTACACGGACCTAGTAAGAGTCTCGCCAGTCGAGCTGTATTTGTTGTTTCTGGTGTAGAGGTATAGCACTTTGATAAAGACATACTGTGTTTTACTCCGTTTTAAAAAGAACTTTTTGTGACATCAAGATATGAATGCAACCTAAAAACAGAAATTGTAAAATAATTTTACAAAGTCATCAATAACTCCCTAACAATATTTTTAGAGGACTATACTTAAAGTAATTCTAAACACACATATTATTGTGAAATGTTTTATCAGGGACGAATCGCCACTTTAGGAATCGAATTGCCAGTCCTTTTATGACGTTATTACCCTAACACTATTTTTTAAAATTTGAATTCACTTAAATTTTACGTTGCGGGTTCGAATCCCACTGGGGGACATGGAGACCGGTCCTGCGGATGAGACCATATAAACCAAGGCCCCGTGTCGCAGTTGGTGCTGGCACGAATAAGATCCCTCACTGCTCAAAGGCCCTGAGTGCCTAGCATAGGACAAAATTTGTAGCTCTCTACCGGCAAGTGGTGGCACCTCCATATGAGTGAAAAATTCTCGAGAGGGACGTTAAACAACAAACAATCAATCAATGTAACTTGTTGTCAAATAGATATTAACGCAGACATTTTAATTTTTGTTGAGTAAATCTTTTAGACAAATTGGTTCAACAAGTACCGCCATATACTGTGTTAAGAAGGTGCACACGTTCGAGAGCGATGCAAGGTATTAAAGGAATGAATTAAAAAGTTATTCAAGTGACTCTGAATAAACTGGGTTTTGCATGTCACGCTTTATAAACTGAGCCGTCAAAAAAGATGAGTAATCTGCTCCAACCCCTGTTATACCAGTAGAACTTGGGTAGCTTTTCATTCATTCCTTATGATTTAAGTATTCAATTGAATCATATGGTAAAGAAAGTAATAAGATGCAGTCAAATTGATCATGTTTTAATGTAAGTCGCGGGATTTCACCCTTTAAAATTTTTCCCGAAAACATATCCTGAAAATTAAATATATGAAGTGTGAATTCTGTGTAGTGATCTCTGTTCTGCTACCCTAAATCCAGTCAACACTTCATCAAAGTGATTAATAATTTGGAAGCGAAAAAAATAACACTCTGAATTGTGTGGCTTTCCTCATCTGTTTCAAGGAATATACGAGGGTTGTTCGAAAAGGTCGTAGACAAGTGCACTAAAATTGAAACCGCTTAAGATACACCAATAAATTTTTAACATTTAATTAGCATAATTTTTATTTATTTATATGATAATTTACTGAAAGGAAAAAGAAACGCTTAAGAACATCAAATGCAAAAAAAATTGACTTCATGAAAATTGTTCAGATGTGTATTTTGATTATTGTGCACTAAATCGCTGGTCAGAACTACTCAACCATATAGTGCCACGTAGGGAAAGTGATAAAAAGCCAAAACCATTTACATAATGATGATGAACATTTTGAGATCACATTTGACAAACGATGGATTAGAGTTCTACACATCGTTTTCGCATATTTGTAGTCAGTTTTTTCGGCAATCATGATATGGCTGACGGAAGTTACATTAGGTCTAGTAATAGAATTGCACAATTGAATAAAAATGCAACAACATGTTGCCGTGCAGATTGCTTTTAACTTTCAACCAAAAAGGCTTTTCGGTCAGCAGAGAGTAACTTATAAGGTTTCCAACCAACCATGACGGCGACTTTGGCGCGTTACAACGTCTATGACACATCAAATTCACCAAAATTAGCTAAACCTACTTTCACAATTGATAAAGTAGGTTTATCGACTGTAAATTATAGTATTCAATTCGTTAACTATAGTATTCATCGTAAAAACTATATTTAACGGTATAGTGTACGAATTTTAATCTAAATTTTTCTGTCTGTAATAACGTTAACATTAGATTTTGTTGATAAATATAGATTCACGTCTGTAAACTATAAATCACGATCGTTAAATACAGTTATGAGTTGTAAACCATAGATTACAAATCGTGAAACTGTATTTATCAGATAATCTGTGTTTTGCGATCGCAAAATTCATTTTTGTAAATTTGACGTGCCATAAACGTAACACTAAGGTAAGACATTTTATCATACCACCTCAGTCATCGTCAAGGAATTATCACTGAAACTGACACTTGTTTTGAAAATGCTTTATTCGAGTGCGTCATGCACAGTATAGGCACATAGACACACTATATGCATACATAGATATAGTGAAAGCTAAAAAAAAACCCAGAAAAGAATCATCAGATTACAGCCCTAAAATGATGGACAATAATTATCTCGACATTATGAATGATGACATATGGCTCGTAAAAGTTCACATGTGTGAAGTACAAGTTTGACAATTATGTAGTAAAATATGGACATATTTTACTATGTAAGAATATCGCCTACCTTAAAGTAAGTATACAACTAAGGTGTCGACGGTAAACCAAATTCTACATGGTGAATACCGTACAGGTACAACAAGCAAGTCAAGGAATAGGCATCTTCCCAAGTCAAGAGTTTCTGATCCGCTCCGCTCCACATAAACCCTTGACCGAATAGGCTAAGTTTGACGTGGTTAGAAATGCGTTCTCTGATTGGCCTCATGAAAGTCTTCATGAACCAATCAAAATCATTGTTTTATTTGAACTTAAACTAAATTGTAAACAGAAAATCAAGCCAGTTTTAGTCCCAAGGATAACGTCATTATCATTAAATAGTTAAAGGTTTGACTCAGATTTTTAGTTGAATTATATCGAATTTATTACAAACTTCCAATATTATCTCGAATTCTCTGTTGAATTCGTATACCCCGATTGGCCAATAGCAGAGGTCAGTAGAGTTCAAAATGTATATGTCTCACTAGATGGCGTGACAGTAAACCCCGTCAAACTTAGCTTATTCGGTCAAGGGTTTATGTGGAGCGGAGCGGATCAGAAACTCTTGACTTGGGAAGATGGGAATAGGTAACACACACACGTGGTGACTGGTTTGAGGACTGGACTGGACTGACTAGGTAAGCGTGCTGGCCAGCACGGGTGGATGGCTATACATATTTATATACACAATCTCACCTACATTCCTCCCGGTTTTATTTAATAAAGATAGGTACAATTACTGTAATTAAATAAGAGGAATGTAAACCAGAAATAAGTATTATCTAAATGGCATGGTAAACGTATTAATTAATTCATGTATCCACATGAACTTGGCCGGAATTACATCTAGCACTTTAGTTCTGCAGGATAAACATGTTTGTATGTGGCAAGATTGAATACAGTATGTTGATATACGAATTATGATTATCCGCATACAACTTCCACATTGGATAAAATGATCATGTTTAGCCATACGCAATCCATGTTGTATGTTATACATTTCCTATGTTTAACACTGAATTTATAACCAAAAGGAATATAACTTACCTATGACCTAACACTGACCTACTTCCATGGGAGTCCTGTAACTGAATGGTTTCATGACTTATGGTTTTAGTCAAGTGAGATTCAGTTGTACCAGTATATAACTTAATCGTGTGTACAACTGATTTACCTAATTGAATTGTGCAAGAGTGCAGTAATATATGTTAGAACTTTACAACAATCAAATATTTTAACTCAACTGCTGTGATGTATATTACTGCTAATTAGCTAATATGATTATGTTTTAATGTATGTCGTCACCTTAAACATGTCAATGCCTAGTACTTTAAAACTTATATTAACTTAAGCCTAACCTAAACTAAGTAGTTAGTATATTGTATATTTTCTTACTACCTATCCTGATAACTGAATTAACTGTAGAAGGTACATATCCTTAATTGTCGACTTAAGATAGGAGAAGCTATGAAATATAACTATTAAACGTATATACAAAACATATTCCGCATCAGTAGCGTCACTTTCTAAAATTAGTTAGCCGGGTAAGATACGGAAAATGTAATATAACTATATACATACTATGTAAAGCAATCCGCCCAATACCGTCACTGAGAAAGGTCAGTCAAGTATCTATTCGGAAAGCATAAGGTTATTAAGGTCTTCCGTCTCCAACGGAAGACCTTGTTGTTTTCGTTCGGTTTCTTTTTCCCTATTAAGGTCTTCCGTCTCCAACGGAAGACCTTATTGTTTTCGTTCGGTTTCTTTTTCCCTATTATTAAGGTCTTCCGTCTTCAGCGGAAGACCTTTCTGTTATTCTTAGGTTTCTTTTCCACAGTTTTTATTATTTTTTTTCTTACATATTTTGTGCACGCGAGTTCTCGAAAACGGCTTAATCAATTTTCATGAAACTTTCAGGATTGATAGAAGATCAAAAAATCTAGGTTTACATTTTTTTGTTTTGATGACGTCACTTCCGGTTTGGAGATTTCTGCGATTTTGTCATTTATAGAGGGTCACTTTGTCCGGCAATGTTCTCAAAAACCATTTAAGATAGAAGTGTGAAATTTTCAGGGATGCTAGAGCAACCTTTGGAGAAGTGCCTTTTGTATATCACAACTACCGGAAGTACGAGGCGCCGACGCTCGCTATGGCCCGAAAATAGACCTATCAAGAATTTCAAAATTTTTAACACCTTTTCTACGATAACTTTTTACCTAGAAATATTTTGTTAAGACATGTAGAACAAAAGGAGTGTAGAATTACAAGTTCTTTCAACTGGTATATCCAAAAAAGGGCTGGCCCCTAAAATGAGGGGCCTATAGGGGCCGAGCGAGTTTCCTTTATATCTCAAAAAGTATTGAGAATTTGTAATACGTCAAAGAAGCAAAGTTGTTCAAAATGTCAAGATTAATCTTTTGGCGTCGTCAAAATACGTCCGCCGTCGTCACTTCCGGCCAAACCGGAAGTAGTCTTTAAACGCGTATTTTTGCCGTTCTTGACACGATTTTGGATAAGATATGTATCTAGGAGCATAAAAATTAATTTTCCGCCCGTCGACGTCACTTCCGGTCAAACCGGAAGTAGCAAAAAATAGCTTATTTTGTAGGTTTTGATGCAAAATTGAAATTATAATGTCACTGTAGACGACTTATCACATTGCTTTCTGGTGTTGAAGTCACTTCCGGTCAAAACCGGAAGGAAGACCTACTCGTTGCTTTGCAACGAGCTTTGCTCTAGTTATTATTATTATTTTTTTTCTTACCGATTTTGTGCACGCGATTTCTCAGAAACGGCTGGACCGATTCTCACCAAATTTTCAGATCTGATAGATATTTATCTGAACCTTGTCGGAAATTTTTCGTAAGTACGTCGTCACTTCCGGTCGTGAGATATGGACGATTTACTGATTTTTAGAGGGTCAGCTTGTCCTGAGATCTCCTCCTAAACGACTTAAGATATTGTTGTGAGGTGTGTTGTATTTGTATTATTTCATCATGTATATTATTAGTAACATTAAGTTTCTTGAACATTCCAGAGTGGTCCATATGTTTAGTCATTTTTTCTAGAACATTCTTGAACTTTGTGTATGTCCAGAACTTTCCAGTAATATCATGTACTTACAACTTCTAGAATATTCTAGATTTATATTACTGTATAAATATCCTGTCAATTCGATGCATAGAGACAATTGTCGTACAAGCATCACTGAGGTATTACTGGGATATAATTTCACTGGGACATTGTGTGCAGCAACGGACACTCTGAAGTATGTATTTTTAGATTTTTGCTAAGTTTGTACTTAATGATTTGTATATTACTGTAAATAAATTATTGTTAAGTTTAAACTGTGTGATTGATCTTTGCTGGCATTTAGGGTTATTCTGACCCATAACAGAATGCGGGGCTCGTCCGGGATAAAGAATTTCTTGCACTTTTGCAGTTCATTGTCAGAATTTTGTTAATTAAATTGTTAAATTTGACTATAAGCCAGCAAAAATCAACATGGTATTTTCGGTCACAAACTTTCTTAGTTCGCCAAGTGTTCAGGTTTTTGATACGTTAAAAAAGGATGACTTGATCGCATTAGGTTTGCATTTTGGGTTAGATGTTAAATCCTCTCAGAAAAAGCAAGACATTAGAATTAAGGTTGCAAACAAACTAGTAGATGAAAACATTTTTGAAAAATACGATCTTCCAGAATATACGGTTAAATCAGAATTAGGCTCTTACAAAATGACAGAATATCAGTTTCAATTAGAGTTAGAGAAAATGCGATTTGAAAGAGAAGAGCGAGAAAGAGAGAGAGAAGAACGAGAGCGTGAACGGAAATTTGAATTAGACAGATTAGAAAGACAAGAGCACTTTGAGTTAGAGAAATTAAGATTGCAGCACCAACCAGAACCGTCATTTGTCAAGAATGAATTTGACGCAGCAAAAAATATTAGGTTAGTTCCGAAATTTCAAGAAAAATCTGTAGACAAATATTTTCCCCAATTCGAAAAAGTCGCAGAGAATCTTAAATGGCCACACAATGTTTGGTCAACAATGTTACAAAGTGTCCTGGTTGGCAAAGCAGCTGAGGTATACTCTGCACTAGGGGTAGTTGAGAGTTCAGACTATGAGAAGGTCAAAGCAGCAATATTAAAAGCATATGAATTAGTACCTGAAGCATATAGACAAAAATTCAGAAAGTATAGGAAGTTTGATAATCAAACATTTGTTGAATTTTCACGAGAGAAAGAAGATTTATTTGATCACTGGTTTAGATCTAAGAAACTTGATAAAACCTTTGCTAATTTGTGCCAAGTCATCCTGGTTGAAGAGTTTCAGGAATGTGTAACTCAAGATTTGAAAACACATCTAGAAGGGAAGAATGTAAAAACTATTGAAGAGGCAGCTGTGATGTCTGATACTTATGCTCTGTCTCATAAAAAGAATTTTGTATCAAGATCTCAGACTAGCAGTAATTCTACAAATTCAGACACATATAAAAAGAGTGGTTCAGGGTCTCAGTCTTTCACAAGTTCCCAGTCTCCATCCCAAGGTGGTTCTAAGTCCGGTCCAGGACGTTTTGAAGGATCTTCTGGAATAGGGTCGCTTCCTACTTGTAGTTATTGTAAGAAAAAAGGTCATCTGATCAGTGAATGCTTTAAACTTAAGGGAAAAAATGACTTTGATAAAACTCAACCACATGCTTGTGCGGCAGTTAGAGGTGATAGAGAAGCCTTAGTTTCCATTTGTTCTGACACTCCTGATGTCCAGGGTTCACAGTCCAGTTCTATTGATTCTATGGAGGATTATAAGCCCTTTATGTCTCAGGGATTTGTTTCACTCGGTGACTCTAGCGAAATAAAACCTGTCCAGATTTTGAGAGATACTGGTGCTGCACAGACGTTATTGTTAGAGGGCGTGCTTCCTTTGTCTGAGCAGACTTCTACTGGTGGGTCAGTTTTATTACAGGGTGTGGAGCTAGGCGTCATTGATGTTCCCCTGCATAGAATTAGTTT
This sequence comes from Saccostrea cuccullata, assembly GCF_032062105.1. Lineage (NCBI taxonomy): Eukaryota > Metazoa > Mollusca > Bivalvia > Ostreida > Ostreidae > Saccostrea > Saccostrea cuccullata. The sequence goes on along the minus strand of NW_026939456.1, from coordinate 49,027 downwards.
GAAGTCAGATTTAGTTACTGGACCTGTTATCGTAGGTGTTCGACCTACTCTTCCCGTTCCAGGCATTTCTTTGTTGCTAGGCAACGATTTAGCTGGTGGAAAAGTTGTACCAGATCCTATAGTTTGTGAGAAAATCACACCAGATGTCATGTGCGATGATGAAGATGATGACATTTATCCAGCCTGTGCTGTTACTAGAGCGATGGCCAGAAGACGAGAAATGGAGGCAGACCATACTCAAGCCTTTGACGAGACGAATTCCTCTGTTGATATTGATTTGAATGACACTTTCTTATCTGACCTTGATGGCACTCAAACAAGCATGGAACCACACAATATCAAGAAGCAAGAGAAGAAAGAACTGTTACCAAAATTTGGTGGTGAGGATGATGAGTTGCATCCACTAGTTAGCCAAGGCAAGGACATCCTCAGCCGAGAACGTCTACTCTCTGAACAACATAAAGACCCAGATATCATTCAACTTAGTAAGAGGGCACTTCCACCAGAAGAGGCCACTAAAGTTGGAGAATGCTTCTATATGAAAGATGGCATCCTTATGCGAAAATGGCGACCACCTGACGCTTCTCCAGATGAAGTGTGGCGTGGTGTTCACCAGATAGTGGTCCCAGCTGTTTATCTCGAAATGTCATGAGTTTAGCTCACGATACACCTATGGCTGGTCATTTAGGTATCAATAAGACTTATAATAGGATTTTGAGTCATTTTTATTGGCCTAAGCTAAGGAAGGATGTTTCTGAGTTTTGTAAGTCATGCCATGTCTGTCAGATGGTAGGTAAACCGAATCAGAAGATACCATCTGCTCCTCTCCAACCCATTCCAGCTTTTGAAGAACCGTTTAGTCGAGTGTTGGTGGATTGTGTAGGACCTTTGCCTAGGACCAGATCTGGGAACCAGTATTTACTTACCATTATGTGTACATCCACTCGATTCCCTGAAGCCATACCTCTTAGGAATATAAAGGCAAAGAGCATAGTTAAGGCCCTAACCAAGTTCTTCAGTTTTGTAGGAGCACCAAAGGCAATTCAGTCGGATCAAGGCTCAAATTTTATGTCGGGGTTGTTCCAGCAAGTCATGCATGAGTTGGGTATAAGGCAATATAGATCAACTGCTTATCATCCTGAGTCCCAGGGAGCGCTAGAACGTTTTCATCAAACCCTAAAAACAATGCTGAAGACCTATTGTTACCAGTATGAGAAAGACTGGGATGAAGGGGTTCATCTTGTACTATTTGCTGCACGAGAAGCAGTCCAGGAGTCTCTTGGGTTCAGTCCTTTTGAATTGGTGTTTGGTCATACAGTTAGAGGTCCTTTGAAATTGTTGAAGGAAAAGTGGCTGACTGAGACTACTGATCTTAATCTTTTAGATTATGTGTCTGATTTCAAAGAAAAACTTTACAATGCTTGTAAATTAGCACAAGAAAATTTGAAGAGTTCTCAGATGAAAATGAAAATGTGGTATGACAAAGATGCCAGAAATAGGGTGTTTAAGCCAGGCGATAAGGTTCTTGTATTTTTACCTATTCCTGGTCATCCTTTACAGGCCAAATTTTATGGCCCTTATGAAATTGAAAGCAAGATTAGTGATGTAAACTATGTAGTTAAGACACCAGGTCGACGTAAAGAGAAACGGGTTTGTCACATTAACATGTTAAAAGAGTATTTTGAAAGGTGTGACCGAAATTCTGTAAAACCAGTTTCCACTTTAGCCAATGCTAAGACTGTTCAAAATTGTATTGAAAGTGATATGAGTGTAGAAATGAATGAGAAAGATTGTAATCAGAGTGTTCGTTTGAAAAACTCAGAAGTTTTGGCTAATTTGGATGCCAAACTTGGACATTTGAACATTCACCAAAAGGAACAAGTTAAAAACTTGATGAGTGAGTATCATCACATCTTTTCGGATGTTCCAAAGAAAACTAATGCAGCTTGTCATGATGTCATAGTGGGTGACGCTCTGCCTATCAAACAACATCCGTACCGTCTTAATCCAATAAAATTGCAGTACCTAAGAAGGGAAGTGCAGTACATGTTGGACAATGGCATTGTTGAACCTAGTAAAAGTAACTGGAGCTCACCATGTATTCTTGTACCAAAACAGGACGGTACCTACCGATTATGTACAGACTTTAGAAAGGTGAATTCTGTTACCAAAACTGATTCATATCCAATACCTAGAATCGATGACTGTATTGACAAAATTGGAAACGCGAAATTTGTCAGTAAATTTGACCTGTTGAAAGGCTACTGGCAAGTACCGTTAACAGAACGAGCAAAAGAAATATCTGCTTTTGCTACACCAGATGGACTCTACCAGTATAAAGTAATGCCTTTTGGCATGAAAAATGCACCAGCTACATTCCAAAGGATGATTCACTCCCTTCTTCAAGACCTTGAGGGATGCGAGGCCTACATTGATGATGTCATCATATACAGCGACACATGGGACGAACATCTCCGAATCATGCGTGCTTTGTTTGACATTTTAGCTAAAGCAAACTTAACTGTGAACCTTGAGAAGAGCGAATTTTGTCATGCCTATGTAGAGTATTTAGGTCATAAAGTAGGTCAAGGTTATGTTACACCCATTATGGCTAAAGTGGAAGCTATTGCAAAGTTCCCGATTCCTACAAACAAGAAAGAGTTAATGAGGTTTTTGGGCATGGCTGGGTTTTACAGAAAATTTTGTCCAAATTTTTCCTCAGTAGTTAGTCCACTTACAAATCTTTTACAAAAGAGGGTTAACTTTGAATGGACAAAGGACTGTGAAAAATCATTTCATAAAATCAAATCTGTCCTTATGAGCAATCCAGTTCTATCAACTCCAGATTTTGCTAAGCAATTTAAGCTTACTGTTGACGCTAGTGATGTTGGAATCGGGGCAGCTTTGTTTCAAGAACATAGTGATAAGGTAGATAGAGTTGTTTCTTATTTTTCAAAGAAACTTACAAAATGTCAACAAAAGTATTCCACCATTGAAAAGGAATGCCTTGCTTTGTTGTTAGCCTTACAGCATTTTGATGTTTATCTGAATGTTACTTTGCATCCAATTCTTGTATATACGGATCACAACCCCCTGACATTTTTGCATAAATTGTCAAACAAGAATCAAAGACTGACTAGATGGAGTTTGTTGTTACAAGAATACAACATAAAAATTAAGCATATCAAAGGCAAAGACAATGTTATTGCAGATGCCTTGTCCAGAGTATCGTGAACATATATGATTTTGTATTAATGTACATATATCTCATTTTAACAATGTAAGTTTTCATTGACATTCAAACTTTTTAAGGGGGGAGGTGTTGTGAGGTGTGTTGTATTTGTATTATTTCATCATGTATATTATTAGTAACATTAAGTTTCTTGAACATTCCAGAGTGGTCCATATGTTTAGTCATTTTTTCTAGAACATTCTTGAACTTTGTGTATGTCCAGAACTTTCCAGTAATATCATGTACTTACAACTTCTAGAATATTCTAGATTTATATTACTGTATAAATATCCTGTCAATTCGATGCATAGAGACAATTGTCGTACAAGCATCACTGAGGTATTACTGGGATATAATTTCACTGGGACATTGTGTGCAGCAACGGACACTCTGAAGTATGTATTTTTAGATTTTTGCTAAGTTTGTACTTAATGATTTGTATATTACTGTAAATAAATTATTGTTAAGTTTAAACTGTGTGATTGATCTTTGCTTGAGATTTTCAGTGAAGGTAGAGGAAGGATAGTAGATGTGACATTTTGCATATAGAGCTTTCCAGGTAAGAAGGCATCGACGCTCGCCTGGGATCGAAAAATAGCCTCATACTCATCTCGCAAAAATTGACACGTTTTCTTTTATATCTTTTTACCTGTTAATATTTTGTTAAGACATATATAATAAAAAATGTGCAATATAGTATGACCTTTCATTTGATATCAAGTAAACGGGGTTAGTCCTTCAAATTAGGGGCATAGAGGGGCCAAAAATCTCTCGTCTTTAACTTTTTTGTTCTTCAATATTTTCAAATGATACTAGTATAGTTGATAGAAACATTTCTTATTAGGCTGAATATATAATTCGTTTGTAAATTTATAAATTCAAACTCGAGATATTAACATTCAAAAATCTGAAGCGGGAACTAAATGGCGGCGGTCTCTGTCAATTCTGACATTTCGCAATAGCTGTTAACAGAGGCAGCCAAGCGTTTGCTTGAACGAAAGTAACATAAGGAGCAATGAAATGTGTAGGGATACTTGGATTGTCACGTCGTAGGTTCGTTGCAATTCTGTGTCAAACTACATTCATAATCCAAGGTCTCCTTACAAGTCTTCTTTAATTGGTTTTGGTTGTTTCTCAAAGTAGAAAAAAGACAAGAATTAATGTGCAAATTAAGTACGCATTGATGATATTATCTAAATCAAAAGAGAAAAGGCATGATTCCATGATGTTTTATCAAAGATCATAGTCAAAGTCATATCTCATCTTATCGAAAATTCGGACGGAAGACCTACTCGTTGCTCGCAACGAGATCGCATCTAGTTAAGGTCTTCCGTTTCCAACGGAAGACCTTATTGTTTTCGTTCTGTTTCTTTTTCCCTCTTCTTTTTAAGGTCTTCCGTTTCAGACGGAAGACCTTATAGTGATTCTACTGTTTCTTTTTATTATTATTATTAAGGTCTTCCGTCTTCAGCGAAAGACCTTCTTGTTATTCTTAGGTTTCTTTTTCACTTTTATTATTATTATTGTTTTTTTTTCTTACCGATTTTGTGCACGCGATTTCTCGAAAACGGCTCGATGGATTTCCATGAAACTTTCAGGACTTATGTAACATCACTTGAACCTTATGCTTTTTTTCCGTTTTGATGACGTCACTTCCGGTCCGGAGTTATAAGCATTTTAATGACTTTTAAGGGTCAGTTTGTCCGCACGATTTCTCCTAAACGGCTTTAGATAGACACATGATACTTTCAGGTATTGTAGACCTAAGTCTGTAGATTTGCGGAATGTATTTCATTTTTATCGGAAGTACCGCACGTCGGCGCTCGCTACGGCCCGAAAATAGACCTATCGCGAATTTAAACATTTTTACCACCTTTTCGTCGATATCTTTTTACCTGGAAATATTTTGTTAAAACATATAGAACAAAAGAAGTGTAGAATTCCGAGATCTTTCAAATGATATCTTTCAAAAAGGGCTGGCCCCTAAAATTAAGGGCCTACAGCGGCCGACAGTTTTTCTTTTATATCTCATTAAGTATTGAGAATTTGTAATACCTTAAAGAAGAAAAGTTGTTCAAAATGTCAAGCTCAATCTATTGAAGTCATCAAAATACGTCCGTCGTCGTCACTTCCGGCAAAACCAGAAGTAGTCGAAAAACGCGTATTTTTGCCGTTCTTAACCCGATTTTAGGTTACATGTGTCTCTGGGAGCATAAAAATTAATTTTCCGTCGGTCGTCGTCACTTCCGGTCAAACCGGAAGTACCAAAATATGGCTTATTTTAGCATTAATTAACGTAAATTAAGGTGATTTATACATTTTTGGGCGTAATTATTCATTTTTATAAAAAAAATGAAAGTTACTTCCGGTTACTTCCGGTAAAACAGGACGGAAGACCTACTCGTTGCTTTGCAACGAGCTTTGCTCTAGTTATTATTATTATTATTATTTTATTTTCCCTTTTCTTTTTTTGACGATTTTTCAGAGATGACTAGATGGATTCTCGTGAAATTTTCAGGGATGATAGAGAGTAAAAATATCTTCCAAATGTAGTTTTCAGTGTTTCAAAATTCACTTCCGTTCGTCAAATATGTCCGATTTCCGTTTTTACAATAGAGATCATGTCCGGAAGATTTCTCAGGAACGGTAACAGATTAAGACATAAAACTTTCAGGAATAATAGATCATGACTAGTAGATTTGTGCAATATGTTTAAGTCTGTCCTCCGTTACTTCCGGTCGTCACAGGAAGTGGTCAAAAAAATCGAAAATTTCAACTTGTTCTTTTTTGAAACTTTTTTGCATCATATTATAGCATCTTGCTTGTAGTTTCGAAATATATCAATACCACCGGAAACAAAAACGACAACTTCCGGTTATAAGAGAAAAACTGCATATTTTCAGTATTTTTCTCTCCCATAAATATTTTTTATACGTAATGTATTTGAAATGATTTTTGGATATGTTATTCAGACTGCAGATGTCTACAGTAACTTCAAATATCTTTCTAAAATTCACTTCCGGTTGCGTAATTTTTTGTCCTCAAAATGAGAAGTTATCATAGCTAGATCTCGTAAACGATAAGAGATTAAGGCACCAAACTTATATAAGTGGTAGATCTTGATAAGTAGACAAATTCAGTTGGGATAAAATCGTCCGCCGTCACTTCCGGTCGTCACAGGAAGTGATCCAGAAATCAAAATTTTTAATTTTTCTTGCATGAAACCTTTTTTTGCATCACAATATAACATCTTATTTGTATTTTTGAAATACATCAGTCTTACCGGAAACTAAAACGACAACTTCCGGTTATAAGAGAAAAACTACATAATTTGTGCATTTTTCTTTCCCATAAATATTTTTTATACATAAAGTATTTGTAGTGACTTTTAGATGTGTTATATAGACAGCTTATGTCTACACTAATCTCAAATATCTTTGTAAAATTCACTTCCGGTCGCTTGATTTTCTGTCCTCAATATGAGAAGTTATAACAAAGAGATCTAGGAAACGGTAAGAGATGGAGACGCCAAACTTGAATGAGTAATAGATCTTGATAAGTAAGGAAACTCCTAAGGGTTAAGATCGCTTGTCGTCATTTCCGGTCGTCACAGGAAGTGATCAAAGAAATAAGAAATTTTAACTTTTCTTTATGGAGTACTTCTCAGTATCACATTATTGCATCTTATTGGTTGTTCTGATATATGTCCGTCCCACCAGAAACAAAAAACGGCAACTTCCGGTTATGAGATAAAAACTACATAAATTGCGTATCATACTATCCCATATATATCTTTTATAGAAAGAGTATTTGATATGATTTTAGAACATGTTATTCAGACTGCAAATGTCTAGAGTAACTACAAATATCTGTTAAAAATTGACTTCCGGTATCATGATTTCCTGTCCTCAAACTGAGTATTTAACAAAGCCAGATCTTGGTTATGATAACACATCAAGACACGAAACTTATATAAATAATAAACCTTGAAGAGTTAACAACAGATATAGGGATAAATGTCTCCGCTGTCACTTCCGGTCGTAACAGGATGTGATTTGAAAAATCGTAAATTCCATTTTTTCTTTCCATTTTTTTTCATTACTTTATTGCATCTAATTAGTATTTTTGAAATATGTCAGCTCCACCAAAAATAAATTAAAAAAATAAAAACAACGAAAACTTCCAATTATAAGAAATAAAACAACATCAAAGGTCAAAAAGTCAAGGTCATTGGAAAAGTATTTAAATTGCTTATATATGCCACATGACCTTGACCTTTGAGTTTGATGTTTGACCTTGACATTTGACCTTGACCCCTTACTCAAAAAGTAATAAAGAAATATTCATTTCTTTTATCTAGATTCAGCTTCAAGTGTTAATCTTAAGTTTATCTCTCTCTTTTTTGGATGACCTTGACCTTGATAAATGACCCCCTATTGATCCAAAGGTCACAATTAAGTTTAATGTCGTTGAGGTATTTGCAACTCTTACTCTAACAAATGCTTATATCCCCCCTCCTTTCTTAAAAAAAAATCAACAGCAGTATAGAGAAAATGTCTTCAAGTCAAACGACACGATATATCGACATAAGATTTGGAGTAAAAGCAAGAAAAGACCTTAAAGAAAGTGTCCTGAGACTTTTAAGTCTAAAATAAAATGAAACTCTAGTGAAAATCGGCAAAATCTGCATTTTTTTTCTGTCTGAAATTTTGTATTGCTGAGCATATTAATTAATTTAAGCCCGTATTGGCTATTTCTGCAAATTTTGATAATATCATTCGATTCTCCTGCTCTATTGCGACATTTTAATACCAAGTACTCTTGCTTTCTTTAGTGTATGGAATTTATTTCAATTTTATTTGGATTTAATATTAATAGAATGAATCTTCATTTCATTTGAAATTTGATTTTTTTTTCCTAGAATAATACAATCCCAAGAAATAGCGACTTTCAGCATATTAAAAAGAAATATACGTTTCTTCCCTGTGTTTCCCATCTAGAATTACATCTTTGGAAATTTATTTATGCTACTTACATTGAATTTCATGCAAATTTCGGTCAGGAATGTTAAAACCCGAACCCGATTCTCTGTCTTCCTTTTCCATAATTACAAACTGCCTTGCATCTCTCGCTCAGGTTTCTCACATGCTCTAAAATAATTTATCGCCATCCATTTCAAACATTAAACAACTCAAATAGGATATTTTCAAACATCTCTTTAATACATGTATAATTCACATAATTTATGATGCAGGTACACATGGGGACATTTCACAACGTTTTCACTTACGCTTCCGTCTTGATGCGCAGATAAAATGCATGTTATTCATATCATTAGGTATATCGTAATTTTAATCAGACCCCACCCCTTACATCTTAACTCGAAAACAATCTCATTCAAGCTCATATAGACACCAAGGAGCGTGTTACAATGTTTTGACCGTGCTCTCTTTGCGTGATCAATGAAATCGTGGTTATCCCCGAGTCGACTCATATAATCCAGGAAGTCTGTTTAGAGTATATTTATAGCAAACTGCGAGCCCGATCTAAAATCCTAATAGAGAAATGAGAATTTTGCTGTTTTATTTATTTTCTTGCTTTTTTTCTACTTTTTTCAGCCCAAATGATATTGAAATACTTAAAAAGGTGGAAAGGCCGATAATTGTTCACTGAACAATTAGTCTACTAGTTTATTATATGTCTGTCTTTTTTAAAATAGAAAAAAAACATCCTGCATACAGATTAATAGAGGAGAACGGAAGACCTTCTTTGTTGCTATAGCAACAAGAGTTTCTAGTTTTTATTATTATTCTTACAGATTTTGTGCACGCGAGTTCTAGCAAACGGCTCAATGGATTTTCACGAAACTTTCAGATCTAATAGATATCGATCTGAACCTTATTGGAAATTTTTTATACTGAGATCGTCACTTCCGGTCGTGAGATATGGACGTTTTTCTGATTTTCAGAGGGTCTGCTTGTCCTGGTAACTCCTCCTAAACGACTCGAGATAATGAGTTGAGATTTTCGGTGTAGATAGATGATGAATTGTAGAAGTGCCATTTTGAGACTATATCTATCCAGTGCAAACGGCACCAAAGCTCGCCTGGGTTTTAAAAAATGGCTCAAAAATATCTCACAAAATATGGCACATTTTCTTTCATATCTTCATACCTGTTCATAATTTGTTAAAATATATTGAAGAAAAAATCTTTAAAATCACAAAACGTTTCAATTGATATCAAGAAAAAGGGGCTGACCCCTCAAATTAGGGGCTGAGAGGGGCCAAAAGTCTTTCATATTTAACTCTCTTATGATCAGTATTTTGTTATCCATTACTGAAACAAAAGTATTCATCTTAACAATTTGCAACTATATATTATAAAAATTTGATCATATGTAACGTAATTAGGGGTCAAAAGGGGCCAGAATGTCAAATCTTTGACGCTCTATATCTCAAAAAGGGGGAATATTTTGATAAGCAATATTGAACAAAAGATGGTCAGAATGATGATCTAGACAATATGGATACTTCAAATTTTTGTAATACGGCCCCATTTAGGACTTGTAGGAGTGGCCCCTAAATATTTCCACTGAGCATATCTCCAAAACAAATAGAAATCTCTAAATAAGTGCTGAACAAAAAATCTTCAAAATCAGGAAACCTTTCATTTGATATCAAGAAAAAGGGGCTGAATCCTCAAATTAGGGGCTCAGAGGGGCCAAAAATCTTTCATCTTTAACTCTCTTATGATCAGTATTTTGTTATCCATTACTGAAGCAAAAGTACTCATCTTAACAAATTGCAACTATATATCATAAAATTTTGATCAAATGTTACGTAATTAGGGGTCACAAGGGGCCAGAAGTCAAATCTTTGACGCTCTATATCTCAAAAAGGGGGAATATTTTGATAAGCAATATTGAACAAAAGATGGTCAGAATGATGATGTAGACAATATGCATACTTCAAATTTTTGTAATACGGCCCCGTTAAGGACTTGTAGGGGTGGCCCCTATATATTTCTATTTAACATATCTCTAAAACAAATAGAAATCTCTGAATAAGTGCTGCACAAACAATCTTCAAAATCACAAACCCTTTCATTTGATATCAAGAAAAAGGGGCTGACCCCTCAAATTAGGGGCTCAGAGGGGCCAAAAGTCTTTCATCTATAACTATCTAATGATCAATATTTTGTTATCCATTACTGAAACAAAAGTATTCATCTTAACAATTTGCAACAATAGATGATAAGATTTTGATCATTTGTTACGTAATAAGGGGTCAGAGGGGGCCAGAATATCAAATTTTTTACGCCTTATATCTCAAAAAGGGGGTTATTTTAATTAACAATATTAAACAGATGGTCAGAATGATGATCTAGACAATATGCGTACTTTGAAGTTTTGTAAAATGGCCCTATTAAGGACTTGTACGGTGGCCCCTACATATTTTATTTAGCAAATCTCCACAACGAATAGAAATCTCTGAATAAGTGTTGAACAAAAAATCTTCAAAATCACAAGACCTTTCATTTGATATCAAGAAAATGGGACTGATTAGGGGCTCAGAAAGGCCAAAAGTCTTTTATCTATAACTCTCTAATGATCAATATTTTATTATACATTAATGAAGCAAAAGTATTCATCTTCATGATTTGCAACAATATATTATAAAATATTTATTATGTCTTACGTAATAAGGGTTGCACGGGCCCAAATTGCTATATTTGCTATGCTTTACGTTTCGAAAAGGTGGAGCATGTTTATAAGCCATATTGGACAAAAGATGTTCAGAACATCATGATTGAAATCAGAAACTTTAAATTTAATGAAGGTAAACTTATTGGCATTCTATTTAAACAAATATCTCAGTTAAAATCACATCTCATCTTATCTAGAAATTCAACGGAAGACCTACTCGTTGCTCGCAACGAGATCTCATCTAGTTATTATTATTATTTTTCTTACCGATTTTGTGCACGCGATTTCTCAAACACGGCTGGACCGATTCTCACGAAATTTTCAGATCTGATAGATATTTATCTGAACCTTGTCGGAAATTTTTCGTAAGTACGTCGTCACTTCCGGTCGTGAGATATGGACGATTTACTGATTTTTAGAGGGTCAGCTTGTCCTGAGATCTCCTCCTAAACGACTTAAAGATATCGACTTGAGATTTTCAGTGAAGGTAGAGGAAGGATAGTAGATGTGACATTTTGCATATAGAGCTTTCCAGGTAAGAAGGCATCGACGCTCGCCTGGGATCGAAAAATAGCCTCATAATCATCTCGCAAAAATTGACACGTTTTCTTTTATAACTTTTTACCTGTTAATATTTTGTTAAGACATGTATAATAAAAAATGTGCAATATAGTAAGACCTTTCATTTGATATCAAGTAAACGGGGTTAGTCATTGAAATTAGGGGCATAGAGGGGCCAAAAGTCTCTCGTCTTTAACTTTTTTGTTTTTCAATATTTTCAAATGATATTAGTAAAGTTGATAGAAACAATTCTTATTAGGCTGAATATATAATTCGTTTGTAAATTTATAAATTCAAACTCGAGATATTAACATTCAAAAATCTGAAGCGGGAACTAAGTGGCGGCGGTCTCTGTCAATTCCGACATTTCGCAATAGCGGTTAACAGAGGCAGCCGAGCGTTTGCTTGAACGAAAGTAACATAAGGAGCAATGAAATGTGTAGGGATACTTGGATTGTCACGTCGTAGGTTCGTTGCAATTCTGTGTCAAACTACATTCATAATCCAAGGTCTCCTTACAAGTTTTCTTTAATTGGTTTTGGTTGTTTCTCAAAGTAGAAAAAAGAAAAGAATTAATGTGCAAATTAAGTACGCATTTATGGTATTATCTAAATGAAAAGGATTTAATCAAAAGAGAAAAGGCATGATTCCATGATGTTTTATCAAAGATCATAGTCAAAGTCATATCTCATCTTATCGAAAATTCGGACGGAAGACCTACTCGTTGCTCGCAACGAGATCGCATCTAGTTTACATGTACAATTGTACATAGAGCAATCCAGCAAAATACGTTCACTGAGAATGGTCAGGTGGGTATCTGACGGAAAGCATATAAGTTGCATGATTACACCAGTCCTCGTTTTGTTATTCTTTTGGACATTCTTGGGAACTGGATTAAGGACATGCAACAGGATAGATCATTGCATAATTTTGACATATGCTGCCTGAATATGCTTCACCCAGATTAGGACAGTGAGAGAAACTACATCATCTAGGTCTCAGCACCAGTAGTGAATTCCACCACAAGTCAAGTCTTCAATGTTGAAGTTTAACCTGTAAAAGGGACAAGCTACGTCTATCCTAGATGATGCGTCTGTATTGGTATGCCATCCCTGAGAACATTCATGTTGTATAACTCTTCTATCCAACGAGCTAGCTGGCATACGTATGGTAAAACATCTTCTCAGCAAGTAGGATCGAAAGAAGTACGAAACAAACTATACTGCCAAGAAGTTCCGTACTATAGTTGTGCAGTAGCGTCGTTGTTTAGATGACAGGGTTAAACTAGCATAAGCGATAGTTCTCTCTTCACCATCCTGGATTTAGGTCATTATTGTTTAGAGGAATTACTAATAGACTTGCCTACACAATTATAGTAGTTTAGTAATGTGTGTACAATAGTCAATACAGTATAGCTAACTATATAATTGATAATAATGACTAAACTGTACTGCAAGTTATAGTAATAATAACACTTATGTTGGTAATGTTAGTAAGCTAAGTATAATGATTCACTTACTAGATATCTCAACTGATTATAAAAATCAAAATATAAGAACTAAAATATTGTAAATTAGTCAACTACCAACTACTACCGGTTGAGAGTTAACTACCAGTTCTTATTCAAATGTTAGTAGCTTGAATAAATTAGAGTTGAATAAGGTTAGACTGCAATAAAACTAATGTTATTAACACTACAGTCTACTGATTTTATACTTAGTACTAGAATACGTGTTCTAAAATGATTAGATTACTACACTAATTTGATATAAATCTTAACTAACACTAACTTTTCTGATTTACTTATATCAAAACCAACACACTAAGTATAGTAGAACTAGAGTATATAACTCGATAAACACTGGGTACAAGCATTTCAGGGATTTTATTGCTAATGATCTAAGTCAGTGTGATGGGCCATGGTACAACCCAACATTTATTTTCAAGTGACAGCCCAGATGGAATGTCCAACACATTGTCTACAAAGTAGAGTACACAAACAAGGTACTCTGTATTTAGGATTAAGGTCCTTGTCGGTAGCACTCCAAGTAAACCTGGTTGAGCCACCTGTGCTGTCACTTCCAATGATGGTTGAATTAACATTATACACAGCTGTTGCTGGTACAGACAGTGTTTCATTAAAGAAATTGGTGAAGCTTTTTGGATATTGTACTTTTCCAGTCTCTTCTGTAGATATGGACTCCTCTTCCTAAACTGGTGGTGTAAGGGATTTAGAGGTAGCCACATCTGTTTCATCTGTACCGAGCTCTTCACAGGAGGACATCAGTATATTGCTGGATGCCAGAGCATTTACAACTGACTTGTTGCTATGCTCAGGCAAAGCATCACTCCTAGGAGGCTGTGTATCTGTGGTCAAGTCTGGTAATGGTTGACAGATAGAGGTATCATTAATGTCTGGAGTTGTTTGGCAACTAGCAGTTGAATACTCACTACTCTGTAGCCATAGCTCAGACTCACTGCCATCATTTTGGTCTATGTCCTCTATGTTTTCTGTTTGTGGAATTCCAGGAACTTGGGAATCACCAATTGACACCGTGGTATTCCAATTATCACCACTCCGTATTTGTGGAATCCCCGGTGGACACTTCCTGGGTACTGTAAACATCTGCTGCTGGTGTACTGCAGTAGGCAGGTCAGATGCACAGCTGCTGTTGTCTTCTCCAGGTCTCATCAGTTCTTTGTTCCTGGTCACGGATGTTATTAGTAATTCCATTTGTTGACTTAGTAGGACATTTTTACAGCTACCACATCCTGTGAGTTTGCCAATGGTGGTGGCATTGGTGGTCCTCCATACATGCATGGCTGTGGGTATTGCTGTTGAGATACCATATTGTATCCAGGTGGGAACACTCCAGAATATGGGCCATATGCACAGGGTATGCTGGGATATGGCTGTGGTGGTCCAAGGAATGGTTGTGGTATTGGTCCACCATATCCAGGAAATGGTACTGGATAGCTCTAAGGGACTAGTACACAAGGAGTTGAATACCCGTATGGATTAGGAGATGGCAGGTATGGTCCACCATAGAATCCAGGAGGTGCCATACAAGGTATGTTAGATGGATTCATCTTGTTGCTTTCAGTAGTTCAAAGTTACGGAGATGATCACGCCGTTTGATACTACTGAAACAGTTTGTCGGAGAATATTGAAAAACGAAAATGCAAAAATAATTGGACTGTGATATCACCACGTGTTCAAGTACGACTCACGCGTGAAAATTTAACATGGCAAAGTCAAACTGTTGGAACTTTGCAAATAACGTTAATTATAACGCCTATTTGCAACAGTTTCCTAAAATCTTAAATGACTAAATGCAAAATATTTCACTTGTGTTTTTACTCACGAGTGACAGAAAATTCACACGTGAATTTTGCAGATAAAAACATGTAATTTGAATACGCCCCTCACCGAATTACCGGCGACGCCAATGTAGTAAAATATGAACATATTTTACTATGTAAGAATGTTAAAGTAAGTAAACAACTAAGGTGACGACGGGAAAACCAAATTCTACTTGGTGAATACGGTACATGTACAACAAACAAGTCAAAGATTAGGTAACACACACACGTGGTGACTGGTTTGAGGACTGGACTGAACTGACCTGGTATGCGTGCTGGCCAGCACGGGTGGATGGTTATGAGGTCAGGGTGAAAGGTCATAGGGAATACATATTCATATTCACAATTTCAATACAATTAACAGCTGATCTACACCAATATTTATCAATGATATTATCAAATACATGTAATAATGCAATCCTTTATAACAATAAAAGAACAAACTTACACTTTGATGGACTCCAAATAACCGAAAACATTATGAGAAAACAGCAAAAACAATGTGCCCCCTTGGGCAATTAGTTTTTACCGAAAACGATTAAGTCGTACCAAAAATATTCTTAAACATTACAACAACAGACAATCATACTCATATTTTTCACCATAATATTGACCGAAACTCTCTGTTTTAAATTGGTACGCGAGCTTGGCAACTTTACGTCGAATTTACTTTCACACGCGCACGTACGCGTACATACGTATGTAAGCATACCCTTCATAGTATTAATTTATCGCATCTTTTTACGAGTTTTTCATGCAAATAAGTCTAAAACTTAAGTCTAAGTTTCTTTTATGATCCCGGGCCCTTTCTCCGAAGTGAGAATCATCAATTGGAGTTTCATCCTGAGTTCCGGTTAAATACCATCATTAATACTCATTTTAACATTTGGCATATACCACTAAAAGCTATTAAATGTCTTATTTAGTATCTTGAATACTAGAAAAAGAATTCCATTACTCTAATAATAAACCTTTTGATAACTTCAACTTTTCTATCGGCAGCTTTCCGATTAATGTAGCAAAATACCCTCCTCACCATCCAGCATTTTTTTTCTACAAGTTGACTCCACATCCAAGAACATGCTTAAAGTATGAACATTTTTAAAAGAAGCCAAGCTATTGACAAACAAGCAAATGCAATAGGATATAAACTGTCGTGTAACGTCTATATTTCGCAAGGTCTATTGTCAATACAATGATCTTGTCAGCAAACAGTATATTTTAACTAGAGCAAAGCTCATTGCAAAGTAACGATTAGCTCTTCCGTCCTGTTTTGACCGGAAGTGACGTCAACAAAAGAAAACAATGAGCTAAGTCATCTCTGATAACTTTATAATTTCAATTTTGCATCAAAACCTTAAAAAAATTAAGCTATTTTTGGCTACTTCCGATTTTACCGGAAGTAATGTTGACGGACGAAAAATCAAGTTTTATGCTTCCAGTGACATATGTTACAAAAAAGTTTTCAAGGACGGCAAAATAGGCATTTCCTGACGACTTCCAGTTTGACCAGAAGTGACGTCGCCGGACGCATTTTGATGACTTCAATAGATTAAGCTTGACATTTGAACAACTTTGCTTCTTGGACGTATTACAACTCTAAATACTTTTTGAGGTATCTGGAAAAAACTTTTGGTCCCTCTAGATCCATTTTTTAGGGGTCAGCCCTTTTTTCGAGATATCATTTGAAAGATCTTGTAATTTTGCACAAATTTTGTTCCACACCTTTTTACAAAATATTTTTATTTCAAAAGATGAAAAGCAAAATATGTGTAAATTTTCGCTCCTTTAGGAGTTCTAATTGTTGACCCCTATATAGCGCCATTTTAAATAGAGAAATTGAAAATCAAACACCGCTGTGTACAACTTCAATCCTTCTATTGTGTAAAATCAGTAAAATTTCTGTTCCAGCTTTTGCCATCTCCGAGCCTTTGTCTTGAAATGAAAGCCTAAATTTTCGTTTAAAGGGAAATAACTCAAAACCGGAAGTGAATTTTTGAAATGCTTGACAAAATTCCAGTTGGCGTTTAGGAAAAGGTAAAAAGAAGAAGAATAAAAATAATCTTAACTAGAAACGATCTCGTTGCGAGCAACGAGAGGTCTTCCGTCCGTTTCAGGAAAAGAACCTAAAATCGAGCTGAAAAAGTAATAAAAAAGATTTGGTCACAAAGGGGATTGAACCCAGGTCGCCAGCGTGAAAATCCAACGCCCTTTTTTCCTCTTTATTCCCAACATGCTTAAATTACGCGTTTGAGTCCACTGCTCTAAATGTACTTAAATATACTTCTTCAACAATACATCTGTCTAAGAATCACGAAAGGCGCGCCACAATTTATAATTTCGCGCCAAACGCCACAAGTTAATCTGCGCGCCTTTTCTTTAGAATGTTTCATTAAATAGGTGTGATAGCTTCAATAGAATTAAGAAAAAGGAACGTTCTTTAAGCCTAAATTTCGAGGTTTAAAAAACATATTTAACAAATTGTACATATTCTAAATCTTATATAGGTAAGTAACACAAAAGAAGTGAAATGGTTATTATTTTTAACTTTTTTTATTTACCCTTTTATCACCAAAATCAACTAACCCGATTGTTTACACCTTCATGAAAAGGTAGACATTAAGTATTAAATTAAACAACTTCTTATCGCCTTTATTTTATTTCGACGCTAAGAAAGTAAATTTAACACATTGCACACACGTATCTAGCCCAATTACACTAAAGCAGTAAAACGAGAATTAAGTTTTCAGATTGTCACTATATTTCAGCGTACTGATAGGTGAAAGTCAATGTTGTTTTTTTACTTTTCATGTATCATTTAGTCAAACGCTCAGCTGCCTCCATAAACCCCTACTCGCGAAATGGCGGAGTTGACAGAGACAGCCGCCATCTTGGGTCCGCTTCAGATTTTCAAATATTAATATCTAGAGTTCTGATTAACCAATATTCAAACAAGTTATATTGTAAGCTCTATTGAAAGAGTGTCTATTATCATTCCAAAAACAAATGAAAAATATTGAAAATCAAAAAAGTTAGAAAATTCGTTTTTTTATCTTTGCATCTCCTTACGACAGGAAGTACTGACGACGAACAAATTGTTGCGTCCTGGATAGTAAATATCACGATTTATAATCCCTGAAAGTTTCATGTTGATATCTTTTACCGTTTTTGAGTTTAATCGTGGACAAAATGTCATTTTAATTTCAGGAAAAGTCCCGTAACTTAGCACCGGAAGCGAGTTTTCAAAAAATCTCTCGGAAAAAATAACTTCAGATAACAACACATTATTCCTGTAAATTTCATGAAAATCCATCCACTAATCTTTGAGAAATCGCGTGCACAAAATTTGATGTACGGAAAAATAATAATAATAACTAGAAACTCTTGTTGCTACAGCAACAAAGAAGGTCTTCCGTTCTCCTCTATTTATCTGTAAGAAGGATATTTTCATAAAAGATATTTATGGGAGAGTAAGAAACTCAATTTATGCAGTTTTTCTCTCATAACCAGAAGTCGTCGTTTTTGTTTCCAATGGGACTGACATATTTCGAAACTACTAGTAAAAAGCTATTAAGGTAATACTAAGAAAGATTCCATAAAGAAAAGTTTAAAATTTTGATTTCTTTGATCACTTCCTGTGACAACCGGAAGTGACGGTGGATGATCTTAAACTCAAAGGATTTGTCTACTCATCAAGGTCTACCACCCCTAGTAGTTTGCTTTCTCAATCTCTTACCGTTAACGAGATGTTGTAATGATAACTTCTGATTTTGAGGACAGGAATTTTCGCGACAGGAAGTGAATTTTACTGAGAAATTAGACATTACTGTAGACATTTGCAGTCTGAATAACATATCCAAAAATCATTACAAATACTTTAACTATAAAAAGTATTTATGGGAAAGAAAAATATTCAAATAATGTAGTTTTTCTCTTTTAACCGGAAGTTGTCGATTTTGTTTCCGGTGATACTATCATATTTCAAACCTACAAATAAGATGCTATAATGTGATGCAAAAAATTTCTATAAGAAAAGTTGAATTTTTCGATTTCTTTGATCACTTCCTGTGACAACCGGAAGTGACGGCGGACAATGTTATCCCAACTGGTTTTGCCTACTCATCAAGGTCTACCACTTGAAATAGTTTGGTGTCTTAATCTCTTATTGTTTACGAGATCTAGCTATGATAACTTCTCAATTTGAGGACAGAAAATCACGCAACCGGAAGTGAATTTAACAAAGATATTTGACCTTCCTGTAGATATTTGCAGTCTGAATTACATATCCAAAAATTGTAACAAATATGTCATGTGTAAGAATTATTTAGGAGAAAGAAAAATATTAAAATAATGCAGTTTTTCTCTTAAAACCGGAAGTTGACGTTTTTGTTTCCGGTTGGACTGATATATTTTAAAAATACAAATAAGATAGTATAACGTCATGCCCAAAAAGTTTAATAAAAGAAAATTTGAAAATTTTGATTTTCTAGAACACTTCCTGTGACGACCGGAAGTGACGGCGGACAATCTTATCAAAACTGAATTTGCCTACTCATCAAGATCTACCATTTGTATAAGTTTGGTGTCTTAATCTTTTTCCGTTTACGAGATCTAGCTATGATAAGTTCTCATTTTGAGGAAAGGAAATCACGCGACCGGAAGTGAATTTTACAAAGATATTTGACGTTACTGTAGACATTTGCAGTCTGAATAACATGTCCAAAAATCATTACAAATACTTTATCTATGAAAAATATTTTTGGGAAAGAAAAATACTGAAAATATGCAGTTTTTCTCTTATAACCGGAAGTTGTCGTTTTTGTTTCCGGTGGGACTGATATATTTCAAAACTACAAATAAGATGCTAGAATATGAGGCAAAAAAAATTTCATAAAAGAAAAGTTGAAATTTTCCATTTCTTTGATCATTTCCTGTGACGACCGGAAGTGACGACGGACGATCTTAACCCAATTGGTTTTGCCTACTTATCAAGATCTATTACTCATATAAGTTTGGTGTCTTCATCTCTTACCGTTTCTGAGATATGACTCGGACAAAACTTTTTTCGAAAAAACCGGAAATCGGACATATCTGACGACCGGAAGTGAATTTTGAAAAATTGAAAACTGCATTTGAAAGATATTTTGACTGTCTATCATCTCTGAAAATTTCACCTGAATCCGTCCAGTCATCTCTGAGAAATCGTCAAAAACAAAAGGGGAAAAAAAAAAAAAATAATAATAAAGCTCGTTGCAAAGCAACGAGTAGGTCTTCCGTCCTGTTTGACCGGAAGTAACTTTCATTTTTTACAACAATGAGTAATAACGCCCAAAAATGTATAAATCACCTTCATTTATGTTAATTAATGCAAAAATAAGCCATTTTTTTGCTACTTCCGGTTTGACCGGAAGTGACAACAACGGACGGAAAATTAATTTTTATGCTCCCAAGGACATATATTACACAAAAACGGGTTAAGAACATTAAAAATATGCGTTTTTGGACTACTTCCGGTTTGGCCGGAAGTGACAACGACGGACGTATATTGATGACTCCAGTAGATTGAGCTTGACATTTTGAACAACTTTGCTTCTTTGACTTATTACAAATTCTCAATACTTTATGAGATATAAAAGAAAAACTTTTGGCCCCTCTAGGCCCTTAATTTTAGGGGCCAGCCCTTTTTAAAAGATATCATTTGAAAGATCGCGGAATTCTACAATTCTTTTGTTCTATATGTTTTAACAAAATATTTCCAGGTAAAAAGATATCGTAGAAAAAGTGATAAAAATTTTGAAATTTGCGATACGACTATTTTTGGGCCGCAGCGAGCGCCGACGTGCGGTGGTTCCGATAAAAATGAAATACATTCCGCAAATCTACAGACTTAGATCTACCATACCTGAAAGTATCATGTGTCTATCTAAAGCCGTTTAGGAGAAATCGTGCGGACAAACTGACCCTTAAAAAATCATTAAAATGCTGATAACTCCGAACCGGAAGTGACGTCATCAAAACAGAAAAAAACGCATAAGGTTCAAGTGATGTTACATAAGTCCTGAAAGTTTCATGGAAATCCATCGAGCCGTTTTTGAGAAATCGCGTGCACAAAATCGGTAAGAAAAAAAAACAATAATAATAACTAGAGCCGAGCTCGTTGCAAAGCAACGAGTAGGTCTTCCGTCCTGTTTGACCGGAAGTAGATTTTATTTTAACAAAAGTGAGAAATAAAGCCAAGAAATAGCTTGAATCCTCTAAAACTATGTTAATTAATGCAAAAATAAGCCATTTTTTGCTACTTCCGGTGTGACCGGAAGTGACGACGACGGACGGAAAATAAATTTTTATTGTCCCAGAGACATCTGTTACCTAAAAATGTGTCAAGAACGGCTAAAATTCGCGTTTGCCGACTACTTCCGGTTTGGCCGGAAGTGACATCGCCGGACGAATTTTGACGACGCCAATACATTAAGCTTGACATTTTGAACAACTTTGCTTCTTTGATGTATTAAAAATTCTTTATAGATTTTGAGATATAAAGAAAAAACTTTAGGCCCCTTCAGGCCCCTAAATTTAGGGGCTAGCCCTTTTTTCGAGATATCATTTGAAAGGTCTTAGAATTCTACACTTCTTTTGTTCAATATATCTTAACAAAATATTTTCAGGTAAAAAATTATCGTAGAAAAGGTGTAAAAAATTTGAAATTCAAGATACGACTATTTTTGGGCCATAGCGAGCGCCGACGTGCGTCATTTCCGGTAAATTTGATATACCTTATGCACCTTTCCAAACTTAGCTCTACCAAACCTCAAAGTTTGAAGTTTCTATCTGGAGCCGTTTTTCGGGAAAACTGTGGACAAAATGACCCTTAAAAATCACAAACTCGACGATATCTCTAGACCGGAAGTGACGTCATCAAAACGGAAAAAAACGCATAAGGTTCAAGTAATGTTCCATAAGTCCTGAAAGTTTCATTAGATTTTGTTTGGTCGTTTTCGAGAAATCGCGTGCACAAAATCGGTAAGAAAAAAAAAATAATAATAAAAGTGAACTAGAAAAGAAACTCGTTGCGAGCAACGAGAGGTCTTCCGTCCGATTCAGAAAAAAAAACGTAAAATCAAACTAAAAAAAGTGATTTTAGAAATCGGAAACACGGGGGATCGAACCCGGGTCGCCAGCGTGGAAATCCATTGCGATACCCATTACACCTTTGGGAACCCGCTTCAAATTTAACATTCAAATATCGCGAGACTGCTTTTTTTGATTCCAACATACATTTTTTTTAAATTCAGTTTGGAATTAAAAAATGAGAGTTAGCTTGCCAAACTTTGATCAAGATAATCACATCGGAATTTGTTTATTTGAGTTTTAAAAGTAATTTTTAGGATAGATATTCTATTAGTAATTAACAGATGATACTGTTTTCTTTCCTTTTTTCGATATGTATTCAACTTTTTATTCCATGCAACTCCATATACAGGCATGCCAGTGTTATATATTTCTGCACTATTGTCACCATTTGTCTACTACTTAAGTCGGCTCACGATACATTATTTTGTGCCAAACGTCACAAGTAGTTCTTAACGCTATTCCTTTTAAATGTTTGATCTATTGAATGGATGTGATAACTTCAATGAAATGAAAATGTTTGTTCTTATAACCGGAATTTCGAGCGTTAGAAAGTATATTTATCACATTATACAAATATAATATCGTATACGGCCAACTGACACTAAAGCAGTGAATTCGGTAAGATTTTACACGAATTTTGTATCCTGTTTTCCCCCAAAGTAGAGATGAGTTACACGTTCATGAAAAGACTGGAATGTTTCACTGAAAAAAAAAATCACTAGCCCTCCGATGGTCTAGGAATCTGATAATATTTATGTTCAATAACTTGCATTTATTACAAGAATATTTATATAACCTTTAATAAACAATCTTTTAAAAAAAATGTTTTTCTTATTTTTGTCTTTTCTATTCATTTAATATGTCACAAACCTGCGTGGAAAAATAAACAGAAGTCAAGAAAATTTAGAAGCATAATGAATATGAAGAAGGCAAGTTTCTTGAAAAGATATTTCTTATAACCATGGTTTAGGATAAGCTTTCCCTGGTGCAAAAGGTTGAAGTCGTCGTATTTCCACTTGTAGTCATGTTGTATTCTACTTTGAGATGCAAATAAAAGCAATTTCAATAGACATTTGAGAAAACTGCATATTAAAACTATACTCAATACAACGTAATTGCACCGTGACAATCAAAAGAATCCTTTACATTTCATAAATCTTTTTGATAGAAGTTTCGTTCATCTAAACGCTCAGCTGACCTTCTAGAACCCGACTTGCTTAATGGCGGAGTTCACGGAGACGCCCCGCCATCTTGGACACGCTTCAGATTTTTAAATACGAATATCTAGTGTGTGCATTGATCAATTCTAAAATAAATTATATATTAGGCTTTTCCAGTAGGGTCTCCATTAACATTAATTATATCAAAGAAAAGTATTGAAAAACAAAAAAAGTTGAAAAAGTGCACATTTTGAATTCACTTCCTGTAGCGACCGGCAGTACTGACGACGCAAACGAAGGCAAAATTGCACATCTATAACTCATGGTCTATCATTTCTAACAAGTCTCCAGTTAATATCTTGAGCCGTTTTCGAGAACATTCGAAGACAAAATTGCATTTTAAAATCAGGAAATTGCCCATAACTTGGCATTGGTAGCGAATTTTCCAACAAACGGAATTTTATATAAAATTCATATAGTGACCTATTGTTCCTGAAATTTTCATTGAATTCCACTGAATAGGAGACATGGAGTCACTGATATAAATATCTAATATTGTATAAAGTTCTAACAATATAAAACCATCAAATCCCCCCAAAATTTAATTTAGTTTTCATAGTCTTAAAAAAAATTGGGGAATTTTTTCACTTTTTTGGGGGGTGTTAATAACTTAAATTTAATTCTTATGTTTGTAATTAACTGTCATTATTGGTGGACATTTATGTACAATACTGATTTGTGTATCACATGAAAATCGGTCACTCTTGTTTTTTGTTTGTTTTTTTTTTTTTTGCATGTTCTGGCTTAAGGAAGAATGCCACACCATTTTATATGTATTTATTTTTTTTGTAAAACTTAATTATAATAAGATGTTATTTACATGCCAAAGGTGCTTGATGTTTTAAACTTTCTTAATTTTCATAAAAATATTCCAGTTACTTTGTATAATACATAGTGGATTTTTTATTTATGAAAAGAAAGGTTTAAAACATCAAGTGGCCCAGTGTTACATGCTGTAGTAAGGAAGGGGGTCACATACTTTATAAATTTAACAAATGAATCAATTTTTTTTTTAATTTGTTATTCAAAACCTTTATTCCAAGGGGGGAAATGGTGAAAAATATGTACATGCAATGTAGACCAAAATCTGGTTCAAAATAATTGTGAACCCTAGCTCCTCCAAACAAGTTTACCTCATTGCAAATTGAAAGACCCGTTCTACTTTTCACACCTTTCCTGAACATGACAAAAGAACTGTATATTTCTTGTATATTCTATGCAAATTGGAAGGTTTTACAGTTTGACACCTGGCCAGGAGAACAATAAACATGTGACTCATAGGTACATGTGTATACCAGGTGGATTATCACCTGATCTTCCTCAGATTCCATTAGATCTGATTTACACAGTACACATTCAACAGCATTTCAGTTGAGCCCCACCCCTCCACAACATATTTCATTAATTTTCTTTTTTGCACAACTGCCTATATATGTCATTATTTGCTGTAAATATAAAATTAGCTCATATCCTAAAGTTATCCCCAAAAAGTAGATGAACTTTAATTATAAAAGTAATCTTACTTGTTAACTTTAATTTTTTCTTTTTAAATGTAATATTTATTGTCAAAATTTCTTTGTGTTCATTACCAAAAAATCATGCAGTATTTATTATGATCGCATGATATAACTAGATGCTGTCATGAGACAGTAATACCCGCACTAAGGTGTTTGCCTCTAAATTAATACACGCTCCTACATATTGGGCGGCTTTCCAAAGAAATAGTCAAAATAATTCTATAATTTACATGTATTCATCAAATTGAGTATGAAATTCTCAGACCCTGTGACCTATAACTCAGAACCTCTTATATTTATTTTATACATGTTTAATTCATTATATACCAGTCTGAATTTTATTAATGATGTAAATTCATGCACGGATCTGTCGGGGGGGGGGGGGGGGTCAGGACCCCCCCCCCCCCCCCTGGAATTTACAAGGTTAAAAAATGTATAAACTAAAACAAGGAAAAAGTTACAATGGACCCCCCTTGGAAAATGCAGATTCCCCCCCCCCCCCTGGTAAACACGAATATACATGTGTAAAATAATTATGAAAAGTTAAACATTTGCGGCAATAGAAGTCACCACTACTCCCACCCCACCCCCATGATATAGGTTTTTGACGTTTGGGTGAGATTTACTTTAGGTTTTTTTTTTTGATTGTCAATTTCTGGGATAGGATTTTTTTTTTGACTGAGGTGGACCTCCCCGGAAAAAATTTCTGGATCCGCGTCTGAAATTAGATTTTGATATATGTTTTGCTCATAATAGGACCTTTTTAAATTTACTAACCCCCCCCCCCCCCCCTCTCGACACCACAATCACACAGCACATACTTTTTGGAATAGGCTAGATGGAAAAGGTTTGTTAAAATTTAATATCGTTTGTTATGAATTAATTTAAAATTTGTTCTTGTACTATACATATGAACATGTAAATTTCTACATCACATCACGTTGCGTCACCCATTATCATATTTATAGATTAAACACCATTTGGCACACCTCGGCCGATTCCCACTTCATCTGATAAGGTGATGGAATCGACGAAGGTCCAAAATGGCACATTGCTGCAGTCTGGTGTGCATTGGATTAATTCATTTTGAGTTATAATTGGATTTATATTTCATGAAGTTGAGACACAGAGAGTCGGTAAGTAGAAGTTTTAGTATAGTGGGGGTAAAATACACCCAAACTATTAGGTTAAAGTTTAAAAAGGGTGAAAGATCATCGTATGCCACACTAGACGAATTTCATATTGTGAAGTTATCTCCCGTTGTCGATGTGACATTCAGTTACTGCCAATACTGGTGCGGATCCAGAATTTTTTTCGGGAGTAGGGAGGGGGGTTCACATCTCAGTCAAAAAATTCCAGCCCAGAATTTCGTGACAAGCAGGAGAAAAAAAATGAAAACAAATAAACAAATAAAAAAACAATGATAGTGAGGTCAATGTTTTCTAAGTTTATAGGGAAATTAAGGATGTCAAGAGTCATTTTTTACTTGCTACAGTATATAGTCTTGTTTAAATAACAAAGCAAATGCCAGATGGGAGGAGGAGGGGGGGATTCCAATCTTCCTATCCACTTCCTGTCCCTGAAATAACAATGTATTTTGTTTTTCCAGTTAAATAGTATAATTTTTTCCATTTGACTAATTATTATACATATTTTGTTTCTTGTGTTTATAGTATGTCTGTCTATAAGTCTGCAGAAATTAAATCCTAGCTATAAGCTTGCCCATAAGTTTTAAGTGGGATGGGCTATACAAATAGCTTCCACATTTTATAGGTTTATTTCTTGTGACAATTTAATAAGACCTTTTATTTGGGTACCATTAATTTTTACCTCTGATCGCTTGACATTGAATACACATTTTTACAAGAAAAATACCAAACTTTAAACTCTGCCTAAATTTTGATCAGTAGGTGCCAGGGCTTTCATACTTATCATGACATATTGTATTCATTGTGAACTGTCAACAGGTATAAATATGTTTGACCTTGACCCTAGAGTTTGAACCACTTAAACAAAAAAATTAACCTTGGCAATTAACTTTTGAACAGGAATTACTAGGGATTTCTTTATTTCACATGTGCATTCCTTGTGACAAGACTTTCTTCTGATACTAACAATTTGAACCCTTTGACCTTGACCTTTGATTTTGACATATATTTGAGAAACTTCAACCTTCGCCATAGGCTTCCATACTGGGACATCAGTGTTTCACAAACACATCTTATCTTCATTATTATTTGATGGTGTCTCCATATTAGGGAAGATGTATTCACAACAAACAAACAAATCACTAAAGAAAATATATAACACATGAATATGTTGGTCATGCATATCTCTGCAGGAAAAAAAACAGCTTTTCAAATACTCCAACCATATTGTAACCCTTTCAAAACACTCATTTGAGCTTTTTTGGTTTCCTTAGCATATAATGTCTGTCGTGACGTGTTGTCCATCTGTTTGTCTGAAAACTTTTTACATTTTTAACTTCTCTAGAACCACTGGGCCAATTTTACCCAATTCATATAGAAATATGTACATTTGTATGTCAGACTCAGTCCATCTGTCTCAATAAATTTAACCTTGGTTATCACGGTCATATAAACTGAATGAGAAGAGACATTCATATTAAACTTATGTATTAGTATATTTACCCGTGAGAATGGCATGGGTTTTTTTTTTTTTTTACATGTGACCTAGAAGTTTGAACAACTTGCAAAAAAATTAAATTGTTATAAATTCATCATTTTGAAAGAGAAAAGTTAGGGCATTCATATCATAATGCATGTATATTATTACCTGTGATAAGACCTTTCAAAATAAATCAAGACTTTTACACTGTGACCTTGACCTTGAAGCGATCAAGCCTAACCTACTTTTCAAAAATGTTGCATTTGCTTATAACTTTTGATTGAGATGAGATATGACTCTCACATTTGACATGTGCATAAATTACTCATAAGAATTCAAGGTGTTTCCCAGCATGCGATGTTTTTTTATGCGCCCGAATTTTTTCGGGGTGCATATTGTTTTTGTCCTGTCTGTTTGTCTGTTTATCTGTTTGTCTGTTTGTCTGTTGTCAACTTTAACCTTGGCCAAAACTTTTGAACCGTAAGAGATAGAGACTTCATATTTGATATGCATACTCCTCTAATAAAGTTCTTTCAAATGACATCAAGGTCAATGACCTTGTGACGTTGACTGTGACCTATATGCTAAAAATAGGTTTTTCAACTGTTTGTCATAACTTTTGAACCATAAGAAATAGAGACTTCATAATTAGTATGCATACTCCTCTAATAAAGTTCTTTCAAATGACATCAGGGTCAATGACCTTGTGACCTTGACTGTGACCTATATGCTAAAAATAGGTTTTTCAACTGTTTGTTATAACTTTTGAACCATAGGAGATAGGGACTTCATATTTTGTATGCATACTCCACTAAAAAGGTTCTTTCAAACAACACCAAGGTCAATGACCATGTGACCTTGACTGTGACCTTTATACTTAAAATAGCTTTTTCCACTTTTTGCCATGACCTTTGAACCATAGAAGATAGGGACTTCATATCTGGTATGCATACTGCACTAATTAAGTTCCTTCAAATGACATCAAGGTCAATGACCTTGTGACCTTGACTGTGACCTATATGATAAAAATAGCTTTTTCCACTTTTTGCCATAACTTTTGAACCATAAGAGATAAGGACTTCATATTTAGTATGCATACTCCACTAATAAAGTTCTTTCAAACAACACCAAGGTCAATGACCATGTGAAGTTAACTGTGACCTTTATACTAAAAATAGCTTTTTCTACTTTTTGCCATAACTTTTGAACCATAGGAGATAGGGACTTCATATTTAGTATGCATACCCCACTAATTCAGTTCTTACAAATAACACCAAGGTCAATGACCTTGTGACCTTGACTGTGAACAATAAATAAAAATAGCTTTTTCGAACTTTGTTGACGCCGGGCGCATAGTGTTTCACAAACACATCTTGTTACCCCTTGACGTTGATGTTTTACATAATTTTCAAAATATTTAACTCTCCTAAAAGATGATTAGGCTTCTGAGTAACATTAAGGAAGACTTCAAGGAAGACAGGGCTTTTTGCACAAAAACGTCATTTTTCAACCCACATTTGACCCCCCGGGGCAAAATCTTAATTCCAAAACCTTACTGCACATCTACATGACCCCACCAACCGTCTCCCAAAAGATGATTAAGCTGCTGAGTAAAACGTAAGAGGAGTTCAGGGAAAACAGGGCTCTTTGTATGAAAAACGTTATTTTTCTACCACCATTTGATCCCCCGGGGCAAAATCAAAATTCCGAAACCTTACTGCACATCTACATGACACCACCAATCATCCCCCAAAAGGTGATTTGGCTGCTGAGTAAAATGTAGAAGGAGTTCAGGGAAGACGGGACTTTTTGCACAAAAAACATCATTTTTCGACCCCCTTTTGACCCCCCGGGGCAAAATCAAAATTCCAAAACCTTACTGCACATCTACATGACACCACCAACCATCTCCCAAAGGATGATTAAGCTACTGTGAAAAATGTAGGAGGAGTTCAGGGAAGATGTGGCTTTTTGCATAAAAAACGTCATTTTTCGACCCCTATTTGACCCCCCGGGGCAAAATCAAAATTCCGAAACCTTACTGCACATCTACATGACACCACCAACCATCCCCCAAAAGGTGATTTGGCTTCTGAGTAAAATGTAGAAGGAGTTCAGGGAAGACGGGACTTTTTGCACAAAAAACATCATTTTTCGACCTCCATTTGACCCCCCCCCCCCGGGCAAAATCAAAATTCTGAAACCTTACTGCACATCTACATGACACCACTAATCATCCAACAAAAGATGATTAGGCTGCTAAGTAAAATGTAAGAGGAGTTCAGGGAAGAAGGGGCTTTTTGTACAAAAAACGTCATTTTTCGACCCCCATTTGATCCCCCGGGGCAAAATCAAAATTCTGAAACCTTACTGCACATCTACATGACACCACCAACCATCTCTCAAGAGATGATTAGGCTGCTGAGTAAAATGTAGAAGGAGTTCAGGGAAGAAGGGGCTTTTTGTATAAAAAACGTCATTTTTCGACCCCCATTTGATCCCCCGGGGCAAAATCAAAATTCTGAAACCTTACTGCACATCTACATGACACCCCCAACCATCTCTCAAAAGATGAATACGCTGCTGAGTAAAATATAGAAGGAGTTCAGGGAAGAAGGGGCTTTTTATATAAAAAACGTCATTTTTCGACCCCCATTTGATCCCCCGGGGCAAAATCAAAATTCCGAAACCTTACTGCACATCTACATGACACCACCAACCATCTCCCAAAGGATGATTAAGCTAATGTGAAAAATGTAGGAGGAGTTCAGGGAAGAAGGGGCTTTTTGTATAAAAAACGTCATTTTTCGACCCCCATTTGATCCCCCGGGGCAAAATCAAAATTCCGAAACCTTACTGCACATCTACATGACACCCCCAACCATCTCCCAAAGGATGATTAAGCTACTCTGAAAAATGTAGGAGGAGTTCAGGGAAGAAGGGGCTTTTTGTATAAAAAACGTCATTTTTCAACCCCCATTTGATCCCCCGGGGCAAAATCAAAATTCTGAAACCTTACTGCACATCTACATGACACCCCCAACCATCTCCCAAAGGATGATTAAGCTACTGTGAAAAATGTAGGAGGAGTTCAGGGAAGAAAAGTGTGACAGACGGACGGACGGACGGACGGACGGACGGACGGACGGACGGACATGAGTAACAACAATATACCCGAACTTTCTTTCGAAAGTGCGGGTATAATCATGATCTAAGACTACTTGTATAATAATTTACCCAGGTATTAGTCATCTTTTAAATGAAACAAACATTAATTAATATAGTGTTTCAATTTCTTCCGTAAAAATTATTAACAAATCAGAGGCCAGAGGCATATGCTTTTAAATTCAAAATACTTGTAATTGTAACCTTAAAAATTGCATTAATTGAAAATTGTTTACACCAATGTCAAAAGTTTTGCACATGCTGCTGCATATATGTACCTGTAACTGTATGCTTTCTAAAATGTATCAAGTTTTCAATATCTTTTATTCCATAATTAATATATTTTATATAATATTTTACCTACTAGATTTTTTAAATGCAGATCATGAATTTTGTACATACTATATGTATATACATATATATATATGCATATATAATCAAAATTTTGAAAATCCCAACCAGGACCATTCTAAATCCTTCAACTACAGTCCATCACATAATTAATTTGTTGCACAAAATTCATTATTAGTTTTAATTTATTAAACATATATGTTTGAAAGAAATTTTTTTTTTTTGGTTTGTTTTTGTTTGGTTTTTTTTTTGCAATTTGGGTGAAAATTAATTTCTCTTCTTTCCTTCTATTTTCTACTTAATAATTATATTCTCTACTTTTTATGATACCTTTGTAAATTGGCAGAAGAATAAAATGCATGCTATATATAAAAACTAAGTTCACCTGCTCATTACCATATAGCTGCAAGACTGCAGCTCTGGTCTTGCAGCTCTGCTGATCAGAAAAATTGGGATGGAAAACCTAGAGCTACAGTGCCATCCATTGAAAAAAAAAACTTTTAAAAGTCTGTTATTTTCTCTATTTCTTTCTCCGTTTACATGCATTTAAACTAGCAGCCACCTAAAAATTTCACTGGCTCTTCCTAGCATACTTGATTTTGCAACTTAATTCCACTGCAAAACATTTCCCAAACCCGATGTTTACATACCTTCTCAGCCTCAAATTTAGATTATCAAAATTTTCACAGATTTATATACATGTAGTACCAGGGTACGTGTATATACTGCCATATTTTAGAGCTACAATGAAAGAACATAAAAATGTCCTATGCCAAACCTGATCAAGAATTTAGTTTAATTTAAAAAAAAAAAAAAAAAAAAAAAAGAAAAATAATTTCCTCTAATCCAAAGTATTCGATCAATTCAGGAGACTTGAAAAAAATCAGGTCGGCGAATCCGTAAACCAAGAAATAAAAAAAAATGTCACCTTATATATGATCAATCAGAAATTTTGAACCAAGTCAAAAAGTTTTATCAAGATCTATATATTCTAATACAGATTATGAACTGATTGATATTGACTTAGAAAAAATTATTAACTCAACTGAAATTCCAAAATTAGATAAAATCACCTCTTTGATTAAGAAAAAGATATTGTAGAAAATTAAGCTTTACAAGTTTTAAAAAATATGAAGAATGATAAATCTCCTGGAAGTGATGGTTTCACAACTGAATTTTTTTTTTTTCTGGAGTGATCTTAAGTCTACGTACATTTGCGAGCTATAAATTGTATATTGTCAAAAAAAAAAAGAAATTCCTATTTCACAAAGATTAGGGATAATTTCATGTATAACCAATGGGAATAAACCAAGACAATTTTTGAAAACTCTACTAAATTACAGAATAAAATATACCCTGGATCTTTTGATTTCAGACACTCAAACTGAATTCCTAAAAGGAAGATATCTTGGTGAAAACACCAGATTTATTTATGATTTAATGGCATACACAGAAGCTAAAAATATACCGGTTTGTTGGTTTTAATCAATTTTGAAAAAGCTTTTGATTCAATTTCATTGTTCATGGTCTTTTATTTATAAAGTATTGAACTATGTTAGTTCTGGAAATAATATATTAATTGGATAAAAATTCTTAATACAAATTTTTAAGCATCTGAGATTTGCAATGCAGATTTTTATCAGAACAAGTGACATATATTATATTCATGGTGATGGGAGGGGCTTAAATAAAAAAAATCTCTGTGCTGGTAAAAATCTCAAATCTACCAGCCCATATGATAGCAGGGACCTATATACTTTTGTTAAAAAAGGTATTAAATGATCTGTTCAAAGTACTAGTACTATTTACAAATATATTAATAAAGTTTAGAATAACTTGTTTAGAAATTACTATATAACTTAAATTTACTAATCAAAATTGAATTGGATAAAATAAATACAGTGTATAGGGTAAATTAAATTAGTCTGGCCTGAAATGGAAGTAAATGATCACCCAATCCGACATGATCACAATAATTTGATCAGTTTGTGTATAATACACACCATCAGGTACTGTTAGTAGATTTTGTGTTTGTCAGACAGAGTGGGGGTACAGGTAAATCATTTGCGATAGGTATACAGTATCAGGTGTGGCATGCAATGCTCAAGTCTGGAATATAATTATCAGTGTAGCAAATTAACTTCAAGGATCAGGACTATTATAATCATAATTAAAGGTAAGAAGCTGACTTTTACCCTCTTAAATACTTACATGAGTGTGGTTGTTTTTTTTATGTAGACCTTTGAAGCCATCAGGTCATGATCATGCTAATATGAATTAAACATTTTAAGTTATGAAAATGTCAATATTGTTGTGATTTTGTAGGCATAGTTCCCTCTGTACCCTATTTAAATTCAAAAATCAAATAGTTTTAGGATAAAAGTAGAAAAGGTGTATTACTGTTCATCATGTTAATAAGTAACCACTGTACCCATTGTAACCCTGGTACATTGACAGTCCTTCAGAAATTTTCTACTTTCATTTTCCAATGGTTTTGTACTGTACCCTAATTGTAACCTTATTGGTAAAGGATAAATAGAGGTGTACCCTAGGGTACAAAAGTATCACCTAAAAAAGCAGTACCAATTTCTTGCCATATATGCTTCTCTTAGACGACCTACGTTAAGAACGATAACTCGCGTAAACAACAAATCAGCTGTTCACCATAACATATAAAGAAATTGTAATTATCAGACAAATATAATTAAATGAATGATATTTAAGGACGGAAAAAAATAATTGGAGATATTTTAGATAAATACATCAAAGATGAAAAAAAAATGAAATAGTCTGTCAGATATAATTCTTTTTTTTTTTTTTTAAATATTTAGTTATTAAAATCAGTAAAATTTTAAAACTTTACAAAGCAGAGACATATACACTGTACATAATTTATAATACTATCATATGATCAATCATAAAATCATTATAAGTACATACACATGTATATAATTAAGTTATATTCAGTATTTTATGTGTTTGTAAGTAGATAGTGTAATATTTTTTTCAGGGTTGAACTGTTGATCATCATATAATTAAATAAAATTCACTGTGATAGAATGATTTGTGTTCTTGTTATCAATAATACCTACTAATGTTATTAATAACACCTGGAAAGTTTTATAAGATTTGCATTCATGTAGAGAATGAAAATTTTAAAATTGTAGTTTAATGAATTTGAAGTAATTTTTCAAAAAGAACACAGACACAATTACTTTTAAAATCTTCAGCTTTTTTCTCCCGAGTCAAAGCATCATAATTTTTATTCAAAATATGCATGCATTTATGTGTGATAACATGCATGTTTATTATTTTATTCAAATTTAAAAAGTATTTTTTTTTTCAATTTAATTAATGATATACCGGGTATCTTCAAGGTTGATATACTGTATATACTTTTCTCAAAATGTAAAAAAAAAAAAATAATAATAATAATAAAACCTAATGTTTCATATTATAGTACGTATTTCTTGGCATACTGCATGTTATCTAGAAATTTACATTTAAGTTATTAAATTTTCCTTCTGAGTGTCATATAAATGTGTTATTTTGAAAAAAGAAAAGTGACCATTTTTGAAAATTAAAAAAATATTCAAAACGTAATTCATTTTAGTTATATCTTCTGAATAAATGCACAATTATTTTATTTGTTTATTCTTGCTATCATTTTTAAGATATGTAATAAATATAATTATTTTTTTAATATCTTTGCTCTGTTGACTGCAAATTAACATTCATCAGAGGAAGTGGGGTGTGTTGATAATTGCAATCAAAATACGGATATATCCTCAGGGGGCCTGTGTATACAACACATTAGTGAAGATCGAAGCCATTAGTTCAGAGTGATATTGGTTAATGGAGACAAATCCACAGCATACATATCAATGATTTGAACTTGAATATTTAATATTTATCCCATAAAACTTATTAAAAGAATTACAATATTTATTAAATATTAACTATAGATTTTAAGTAGAATATTAATTTGATAAATGAAATAATCATGATAATTATTTATATTTTTAACTTGATCAAAATTCATAATCCAGATTATTTCTTTATCATAATTTATAATTGAAGAACTAAATAAAATCATTTGGATTTTTTTTTTTCATATTCATATTCTTCCTATAAACTTCACAATATAAATGAGCGTGTTGTTGTTTACAAGGCAAGTCAGCCAGAGTTATCGTTCTTGCTGTAGGTCGTCTAAGAGAAGAAATAGTTCCCCTTACCGAGCTTAAAAAATACACTTTAAAACTTCTTTTTATAAAACTTTTTTGTGTATTTAATACATTTAGGACATGCTTAAACAGAATATTTCATCAGTTTTGCTGTATATATCCCATATTTTTGTAGGTCTTCCGTAGGTCTTCTCTAGGTCTTCAATTACCTGTAGGTCTTCAATTAGGTATTCCCTCCTATTTCCCACAATGCCGCGCGTTGTTTACAAACAAGCGCGAAAAAATCCTCTAAACTAGGTACTAATTATTGTTGTGTACATCATCACATTTTAAAATTATTTGAATAAAAAGAAAACAAAGAAACACCGAATCAAAACTATATCTTTTAGATGCATCAACTAAAAATATGCACATGTATGCAGTAAAGGCTTGGCTGGCTATAGTAGACAACTTGTTCCTGAAAGGTTTCTCACATACATGTACTTGTTTTATTTAAAAAAAACAATTAAATATAGCTGGAAGTTTATTTCTTTTTATATCAAATGACAATATTTTATAAGTTCGAAATTATTTCAGTCAAACTTTTTCATAATATACCAATATTTTTAGCTATCAGAAAAAAGCGTGTATGAGCTATTAGCCCCTAATTATAGGGGCCAGCCCCTTTTCGTTAATCAAATATGAAAGCTCTCGTAATTACCCACAACTTTTGTAATATATTTCTTACCAAATTATTCTCGGTTTAAAAGTTATTACACAAAAAGTAGCAAAAATTCAAAGAAAAAAAATTACTAAAATTTGCCGTTTTATAGCTTCCAAACTTTAAGAAATCAGCTATATAATTTTATCGTTGTGCACATCTACAATGTATTGGCTACAAGTTCTCCAACTTTCGTGTAAATATCTTATGTCATTTTTGAGATTTTCAGTGGAAACGAGACATCAAAAATTTTCAATTAAAGGGCAATAACTCACAAATAAAGGCATGCATAAAAAAACTGAAAACAGGTTTAAATAGGTTTAACTACAAGCTATCTATCCTGAAAGTTTCATAACAATCAGTCCAAAGGTCTTTGAGAAATCGCCTGTCAAAAGTCGAGCGGGAAAAAAAAAGAATAATAAGAAACAATAGAATAACAGTAGGGTCTTCCGAAGGAAGCGGAAGACCCTAAATAACAAGAAGGTCTTCCGCTGAAGACGAAAGACCTTAATAAAAGTGAAAAAGAAACCTAAGAATAACAAGAAGGTCTTCCGCTGAAGACGGAAGACCTTAATAACTAGAAACTCTTGTTGCTACAGCAACAAAGAAGGTCTTCCGTTCTCCTCTATTAATCTGTATGCAGGATGTTTTTTTTTCTATTTTAAAAAAGACAGACATATAATAAACTAGTAGCCTAATTGTTCAGTGAACAATTATCGGCCTTTCCACCTTTTTAAGTATTTCAACATCATTTGGGATGAAAAAAAAGTAGAAAAAAAGCAAGAAAATAAATAAAACAGCAAAATTCTCATTTCTCTACTAGGATTTTAGATCGGGCTCGCAGTTGGTAGAAATATACTCCAAACAGACTTCCTGGATTATACGAGTCGACTCGGGGACAACCACGATTTCATTGATCACGCAAAGAGAGCACGTTCAAAACAATGTATATATGAGCTTGAATGAGATTGTTTTCGAGTTAAGATGTAAGGGGTAGGGTCTGATTAAAATTACGACATACCTAATAATATAAATAACATGCATTTGATCTGCGCATCAAGACGGAAGCGTAAGTGAAAACGTTGTGAAATGTCCCATGTGTACCTGCATCATATGTGCATTATACATGTATTAAAGAGATGTTTGAAAATATCCGATTTGAGTTGTTTTATGTTTGAAATGGATGGCGATAAATTATTTAAGAGCATGTGAGAAACATAAGCGAGACATGCAATGCAGTTTGTAATTATGGAAAAGGAAAACAGAGAATCGGGTTCGGGTTTTAACACTCCTGACCGACATAGGCATGAAATTTAATGTAAGTAGAATAAATAAAATTCGAAACAAGTAATTCTAGATGGGAAACACAGGGAAGAAACGTGTATTTCTTTTTACTATGCTGAAAGTCGCTATTTCTTGGGATTGTGTTATTCTAGAAAAAAAAATCAAATTTCAAATGAAATCAAGATTCATTCTATTAATATTAAATCCGAATAAAATTGAAATAAATTCCATACACTAAAAGAAAGCAAGAGTACTTGGTATTAAAATGTCGTAATAGAGCAGGAGAATCGAATGATATTAACAAACATTGCAAAAATAGCCAATACGGGCTTTAATTAATTTTTATGCTCAGCAATACAAAATTTCAGACAGAAAAAAAAATGCAGATTTTGCCGATTTTCCCTAGAATTTCATTATATTTTAGAGACTCACCTTAAAACTCTCAGGACACTTTCTTGGAGGTCTTTTCTTGCTTTAACTTCGAATCTTATGTCAATATATTGTGTCGTTTGACTTGTAGACATTTTCTCTATACTGCTGTTGATTTTTTTTTAAGAAAGAGTTGCAAATACCTCAACGACATTAAACTTAATTGTGACCTTTGGATCAATATGGGGTCATTTATCAAGGTCAAGGTCATCCAAAAGAGAGAGAGAGAGAGATAAACTTGAGATTAACACTTGAAGCTGAATCTAGATAAAGGTAATGAATATTTCTTTATTACTTTTTGAGTAAGGGGTCAAAGGTCAAAGTCAAATATCAAGGTCAAAGGTCAAGGTCATTTGGATTTTAAGCTTAAATCGACAATTTACCTAGTCTTCCAATGACCTTGACCTACTCTTCAAGATCAAAGGTCAAAACATCTCATGCAGTTGTGAGTCATGGACATTTTCTCTACACCACGCCGTTCAAAGCGAGGTAACTGCAGTTTTTCTAAGCTATCTATAGTAGGGAAAAAACGTTATTTAATAGATTCCTTCAATTAATATTCAATGTAAATAAAATTGAAATAAACGCTACATACAAAGGAGATCAAGAATACTTGGTATTAAAATTTCGTATTTGAGCAGGAGAATCGAATGTTATTGACAAAAAGTGAAGAAATACCCAATACAAGCTTAAATTAATTTTCATGCTCATCAGCACCTAAATTTCAGACAGAAAAAAATGTAGTTGTTGCCGATACTCATTAGAATTGCATTATATACTTCAGAGACTCACTGCTAAACACTCAGGACACTTTCTTTGATGTGTCTTCTACTGCAATCCTTAAATGTCATGTCTATCTGTGGCGTCGTTTGAACTGTAGAAAATTTTTCTAGCTTCCTATTGATTTTTAAAAAAAGAAAAAAAAGGGGGGGTTATATAAGCATTTGTTAAAGTGAGAGATGTAAACATCCCCACGGACTCAAGCTTGATTGTGACATTTGGGTCAATGGGGTCAAAGATCAAGGTCATTTATCGAGGTCAAAGGTCAAGGTCATTCAAAAACCTTTTGAACTCGACTTTAACACTTGAAGCTGTATCAAGCTAAATATAAAAAAGTAACTCTTGGGTAAGGGTCAAGGTCAAAGGTCAAGATCAAACATCAAACTCAAGGGTCAAGGTTATGCGGCATATATAAGCAATTTAAATACTTTCCAATGACCTTGACTTTTTGACCTTTGGTGTTGTTTTATTTCTTATAATTGTAAGTTTTCGT
Source organism: Saccostrea cuccullata (assembly GCF_032062105.1). NCBI lineage: Eukaryota > Metazoa > Mollusca > Bivalvia > Ostreida > Ostreidae > Saccostrea > Saccostrea cuccullata. The sequence continues at coordinate 10,283 of NW_026939456.1, read as the reverse complement.
TGTTTTTACTTTTTTTTTATTTATTTTTGGTGGAGCTGACATATTTCAAAACTACTAATCAGATGCAATAAAGTAATGAAAAAAAATTGGAAAAAAAAAGTTGGAATTTTCGATTTTTCATATCACATCCTGTGACGACCGGAAGTGACAGCGGAGACATTTATCCCTATATCTGTTGTTCACTCTTCAAGGTTTATTATTCATATAAGTTAAGTTACCATAACCAACATCTGGCTATGTTAACTACTCAGTTTGAGGATAGGAAATCATGAGACCGGAAATCAATTTTTAACAGATATTTGTAGTTACTCTAGACATTTGCAGTCTGAATTACATATTCTAAAATCATTTCAAATACTCTTTCTTTAAAAGATATTTATGGGATAGTATCATACTCAATTTATGAAGTTCTTCTCTCATAACCGGAAGTTGCCGTTTTTGTTTCTGGTGGGACGGACATATATCAGAACAACGGTTACCAATAAGATGCAATAATGTGATGTCGAGAAGTATTCCAAAAAGAAAAGCTGAAATTTCTGATTTCTTTGACCACTTCCTGTGACGACCGGAAATGACGGCGAACGATCTTAACCCTTATGAGTTTCCTTACTTATCAAGATCTATTACTCCTTCAAGTTTGGCGTCTCCATCTCTTACCGTTGCCGAGATCTCTTTGTGATAGCTTCTCATATTGAGGACAGAAAATCACGCGACCGGAAGTGAATTTTACAAAGATATTTGAGGTTACTGTAGACATAAGCACTCTTTATAGCATATCAAAAAATCACTACAAATACTTTATGTATAAAAAATATTTATGGGAAAGAAAAATACACAAATTATGTAGTTTTTCTCTTATAACCGGAAGTTGTCGTTTAAGTTTCCGGTGGGACTGATATATTTCAAAAATACAAATAAGACGTTATAATGTGATGCAAAAAATGTTTCACGCAAGAAAAGTTAAAAATTTTGATTTTTGGATCACTTCCTGTGACGACCGGAAGTGACGGCTGACAATCTTATCCGAACTGAATTTGCCTACTTATCAAGGTCTACCACTTATATAAGTTTGGTGTCTTAATCTCTTATCGTTTACGAGATCTAGCTATGATAACTTCTTATTTTGAGGACAGGAAATCACGCGACCGGAAGTAAATTTAACAAAGATATTTGACGATACTGTAGTCATTTGCAGTCTGAATAACATGTCCAAAAATCATTACAAATACTTTATCTATAAAAAAAATATTTATGGGAAAGAAAAAATACTGAAAATATGCAGTTTTTCTCTCATTACCGGAAGTTATCGTTTTTGTTTCCGGTGGGACTGATATATTTCGAAACTACAAATGAGATGCTATAATGTGATGCAAAAAAAGTTTCAAAAAAGAAAAGTTGAATTTTTCGATTTATTTGATCACTTCCTGTGACGACCGGAAGTGACGGCGGACTGTGTTAACCCAAATGGATTTGCCTACTTATCAAGATCTATTACTCATATAAGTTTGGCGTCTTTATCTCTTACCGTTTCTGAGATATGACTGGGACAAAACTTTTTTGAAAAAAGCGGAAATTGGACATATCTGACGACCGGAAGTGACTTTTGAAAAACTGAAAACTGTATTTTAAAGATATTTTTACTCTCTATCATCCCTGAAAATTTCATGAAAATCCATTCTGTCATCCCTGAGAAATCGTCGAAAACAAAAAGGGAAAAAAAAAATAATAAAAAGAAAAAGAAACAGTAGAATCACTATAAGGTCTTCCGTCTGAAACGGAAAACCTTAATAATAATAAAAAGAAACAGTAGAATCACTATAAGGTCTTCCGTCTGAAACGGAAGACCTTAATAATAAGAAACAATGGAATCACTATAAGGTCTTCCGTGAAGACGGAAGACCTTAATTATCAGAATCAATAGAAGGTCTTCCGTTGGAAACGGAAGACCTTAATTTAGTAGAATGCTGCTAACATTTAACATTCTAATTTTTACGCCATTATTCATACACGCGAACTATCTAATGAGGTTTCTGTTTACCCGATCATGATAATGAACACACGGTGTGTTTACAGTGGACAGAGGATGCTTACTCCTCCATGGCACCTGATCCCACCTCTTATGCTTTTTGATGCCCGTGTTTGATCTGCTCCTGATTTCATTGTTACAATAATTTTTTTAGCATGATTACTGTTCGTTATCCATTTATCAATCTTCATTTTTTTTTTCAGAGTTACTGTTTTCAGAAACAGAGTTAATTGTTACAAATAGGTGCCTTAAATTGTTGATGACCAATATAGCAAAATACGAACATTTTCTAGTTTCATTTGTAATTGACATCTTTTTTCAGAACGACAATGCTCCATGTCATCCGATGCTGACCATGCAAGAATTTAAGCAAGAAATAATTTGAATTAATATAGAATGCCCGCCTTACTGTACTTGAACAAATTTAAAGATGACTCTGGTTGTAAATAAAAAGAAACACAATGCAAAGCATGTATCGATCGTATAAATTCGGATCATGTTAATGGTATATTCGAACAGGCATCAAATATTTGTAAATTTAAGAAATCACTCATAATTATGTTTAAAACCTCCTTACCAGTCTATCCTTTACCGAATTTGCAAGGAATTATAATTTTTCCCGAGTGTTTTTAAGCCAGATTAAGCAGTATCAGTTTTTCTTCCGGTTATTGTAATTGCAGTTTATAGTTTGGCAGATCTCAATAATTCAATAAGCCAAAATGTCGAAATGACGAAATCAGACAACCCTTTGACCTTTTGCGGGATCGGTACAATGTTGAGCATTACTGATTTAAACTTAAAATTCTATAGGTATGAAAAACATTGCATTACATCAATGCCATTACTACACGCTTGAATTACATATAATGGAAAAACAGGTGCAGTGGGAGGCAAACGGCGTCGCGCATTTGACTTAAAAAAGATTGACAAAGATAGGCTATTGAATAAGTCTGTATTGTAAGTTTAAAAAATACAAAGGTGAAGTGTAACCTATTTACATATCATCGAACAGTTTGTTCTTGCACCGATAGGGTGAAGATTCCGCAGTTTCAATGCCAGGTTAGATCGGGAGTAAATTTCATTATAAAGTGAAATCACTTGTGCTTCATTTAGTATTTCTTTACTTTAGAAAGAATAGTTTAAGAGTAAAAATAAATAAAAGCCTTTTATAAATAATTCCAATTCTGTTGTAATACAATGATCCTTTTATTATACATGTTATACCAATACCAAATAGCTGTGTTTCACTTTAATGACCGTGTAGTGATAGTTGAAGACGGTCCAGTGAGAATTACATCGGCATTAAAAGCAATTTTTTTTTTACTTGCCTGAATAGCTAATGTATAGCCTATCGGTATAACACGCTCTTTCCCACTGCTACATTCAGAAGACATATTTTCGACGACCTATTGTCAATGAATAACAATGGTTATTTCCATTCTCATATCAATACGATATATCCAGGTGAGCTTGAGATGAAAGATTCCACAGAGTCTGAAACATCTGCTTCATACTTGGATATTTTACTTGAAAAGGACTATAATGGTTATCAAACAACCAACCTGCATGCTAAAATTGATGACTTTAACTTTTCAATCGTAACTTTTCACATACCTAAATAAGGGTTTATATCTCTCAGCTGATTCGATACGGAAGAGCATGAAACAGGACTATCAGCAGTCTCTTTTAAAGTAATAATTTCCTAAGTTGTATTGTTGATACAATGACCTTGTCAAAAAATTCAATTTATCATTGAGTCAACTGGTGACTGACGTTTTTATACAAATTATTTGGTCATTATTTACGACTGATTTTCCCGTTATTTCCAAATTATGACAAGGAGCACACGGCTCCTCCATGACATCTGATCCCACCTCTGATATTTTAAAGGTCTGTGTTTACCAAAGGACATCTGAGCTTCAATACTGTTCGTTATCTCCTTACATTTCATTCTGCAGTTAGAGAATTAAAATTCGGGTTGTGTCAGGGATTAAGGGAATCTCATATAAAGTGAATGTCTCTGTAAGTGTTCAATAAATCTTTCTCGAAATAGATAACACAGATAAAGCACTTAAAATAAATTTTCGTCACTTTCCCTTCCTCAAGTTATAAAAAAAGGTTTAAAGTCATCAAAGAACAATACGAATAAAAATCATTAGCACTATTAATACGCAACTCTACCCTATTTATTAACACACTCCATTTTCAATGTTGTTATTGAAAACTAATGAATAAAGAACGAATCTTTACTACATATAATAATAGTTCAGCACTTTGCCTTTCCGCTGAGGCGCTGCACATGCATTGAAAAAGCTTAGAACTGCAACCAAATTTTCTTTTTTCCCCCAAATCATAGAAAAATATAAACAAATAACAAAAAGATACCATTTAGAAGTACTGGTACAAATAACATACTGTAAACATATTACATTTGGCTGTGTATTCTTTTTAGCGCTTTCGGCGGAATAAATCTTCCGCTAATTTAAATACAACGCTAAATGTTTTACGCATAAATTGAAACATGGAGAAATGCGCTAACTCAAATCTACGCTTACTTGTTCAAAAAACAATTTCCGACAAATATCGCACGCGCTCAATATAATACATTTACAGTAATACATTAGTTTTTGAAAAATATCCTAATTCAGAAAATGTCGACCATACACCAATACGTCTTTCCAAATTACGGGAAAGGATGACTGCACTTAAGGAAACTTAAAAATTGCGACATAATCAATTTTAAAGATGGACATTTTTCTTTTAATGGTAGAAATGGTAAATGTCTTAACTGCAACTTTGTGTAATTACGTTAATTAAAAGTTCGTATTAACGAAGTTCGAAGTCGTTTTTATAGTGAGGGGTCATCGCATATTCTGGAATCTCTATAGGATAATGAGTACGCCCACCTTTTTACAGGCTGAATGCATAGTCAGTGCATGTTTGTCTATTGTTCTCCTTTTTATGGTAGTTGTATATTTATATATATTACTTCATATCAAAAGGAGATCAATAGACAAACATGCGCTCATGGTTAAAAAGAGAAAAAACTGTTTCTCGTGTGTTCACTTTCTCTATAGTATACAGGCCATTTTGACCACGTTGTTACCTGTTAAATATCATAATTAACCACGTGATTTCTATACCCAGGTAACTCTGTGAATACTAAAATTCCATCACGTGACGTGTAAGGAAACACGTATTCTGTTGGGCGATAGTGATTGTCCATATCTGTTTCAATCCATTCCCATCGAACACGGGCGGTTCTTTTTTCTCTTAGATATCTATAAAATTATTCTTATATTTATCTCAAAATCATTTCATTTTACCATCTCTATATATTTTTGAGTGCATTATATGTCTCTGCATGTTCATAGTCTTCATGAAGAAAGAGATTCATTTATATGTTTTGAACCATTGTTTATTATGAACATCTAAAGTAAGATCCAATAAATAAAATTGAAATTCATCAGCACGCTCATTTATAGGGAAAAGTAATTATGAAAGAAATTAATTTTTTTTAAAAAAGTAAGTGTGATGTTTTTCTTTCTTTTTTATCAAAAGGAAAAATAAAGTAAGTCTTACTGCTTTTAGCGGGTCTCGATCCTGGACCTGAATATTATTGATTCTGTGCATTACCGACTGAGCTAGTCGACACTTATATTCGAACACGCAAATTGTTGACATCAGCCATTGCTTTTGATTATCAATGAGAATGACTACTTCTACCGGCCGATGTTATTTGATATTAGTTATATACTTTATTTGAAAACTTAAAAGATAAAAGTGACAAACATATGACGAGAGAGAGAGAGAGAGAGAGAGAGAGAGAGAATGCACTGAATATAAATATGTAACTATTCTAATTTTAAACCACTCATAACAATATTGGCTCCATCTCGTATGCATATTTATAAATCTTATCTTCATTCAAGGGCATATAAATCTAATTTCCCGATATTTGCAGAGAGGTGGGGTAAGGAAACAACGAATTATTTTATTGCAACGCAGTTTATAACCTTAATGACATTGCATTTCATTTGGAAATAGACCAAACTTTATAACAAATGACTTCCGACAAGAATAAAAACAAAAATAAATGTGAAAACAGAGATTGAAAAAGACCCAAAAACCAGCGCTAAGTGCAGTCATCCTTTAAGAGAATTATTGTCCTGTAATTTAATTTTACAAAGATTCTTCCTTCCAAAGCAACCTCACACGTTTATTCATACATGTAATTGGTAAGAATAATTAATATTAGTATGAAGTTGTTTTGAGCATACATATTATTATATATTTTCAAAAAATCAACAACAACAACCACAACCCCCCAAAAAACCCACACAGACTAACTAATCTGTGTTTAAATCCATCTATGATGATTTAAGCTCCAAGCACAAAAAGTTTTAGAGAAAATAACAATTCCACCAACCTTCATCATGTTCATATACAGACCTAATTGTTTCTTTCTGATCACAGTTACTGGTAAAAGATTGATCAAATTGCCTAACTTGTTCTATATACACAATTTTTCTTCTCCGCGTGATTGAGCAACACATCACAAAACAAGTTTTGTTCAATTTAAATCTGCTAATTGTATGGGTAACAAAAGTACGTTATAATCTCCGATCATCAGGAATGAAAGAATACTTAATAGAATAATTCTATCAACACCAGCTTTGCCTTCATTCAAAATCTGGAGAAAATTTTACAAGAATGGTAAAAAAGGTGATACTAACAAGCAGTGATCAATCTGAATGAAATCTACAAATACTACAAATTTGTAAACAATGCATAAAAAAGTGACCCCTAAAATTCGGGAGGTTGGCGGAGGTCCGGTGCTTAACATCGTGAACATCTCCTGTTGACTATTAACTACAAAAAACACGAGAAACTTCAATTTGGCCCAAAACCGTCTTTGTGTTATGACAAATCAAATGGTATAACTGTATTATGGGGACGTGAACTCACCCCCCTCCCCCCGCCTCACAATTTCCCTGGCCAACCCCTATCCCTGAAATGACGAATGGTCATTTATCTAAAAAATATTTTAAAACTTTCCATTTGACTATCTACATCTTATATTTATTCCTTTTGTTATTATGTATGTAATGGTATTTAAAAGTGCATCAATGAAAAGTATGCTCGACATTCAATTCACGATTCTACCTCAAGAAGTAGAATAAATCAGATGTGGTTACTCAAAAATTCCAAAGAACTTTTGGACAATTTGAAATCATAAGATTTTAACAAAATCAACAGCTGAAAAACTTACGACTTTTCAACTTTATACATGTAGCCATTCCCCACGATAATTTTTTTTACATACTAACTTGTATAATTATACAGCATAAAATGTATTTTTAACGTTTTTCAAACAGGAAACGATAACGTTTTACCCAAAACTGGTCAAAGATATCCATGCAAAGTTGAAAGTATTTAAAAAAAATTGAGTACTTCCTAGAAAACGTATGTACAAAAAAGAGGAAACGATCAAAATCAACGGAAATTTTATTGATCTTTAATTACCTTTTGGAAAATCTGTTTTTCCAGAGGTAAAATTTGAAAATTTAATATTTAGGCATTATTTTTAATTCAGAGATTCAGCATCAAAATATATACATGACAATTATATATTCAGTCTTTCTAAATCCTCGTTCATCAACAATATCATTTTCTATGAGATCTTTAAGAATATATATATATATAAATATATATATATATATATATATATATATATATATATATATATATATATATATATATATATATATATATATAGAGTTCAACCCCGGGCTGGGGCGGAAATGAGTATCCTTGTAAAAGTGAATTTCTCTGTGCTTTCTATATTAATATTTCTTCACTAAGGGCAGGTATATTAGTTTAAGAGTTGTTGTAATTTGTGCTTTATAAATAAAATTAATTTTATCACAACATGTATTGGTAACGATCCTCTAAAAACTAATGTCCAAATAACTGTATCTCACTTCCATTCTCAATGACCGTGTAGTGTAGGGCAGCGTTGTGAGAATTCCATCGGCATCGAAAGCAAGTTTTTAACTTGCCTAGATAGCCGAGCGGTCTAACGCGCTGTCCCTGCACTGCTAGGAGACAGATTCCGTAGGTCTAGAGTTCAACCCCGGGCTGGGGCGGAAGTGGGTATCCTTGTAAAAGTGAATTTCTCTGTGCTTTCTATATATATATATATATATATATATATATATATATATATATTTATCTTAGTATGTTTGTCACGACACCCTAAGCTTGATCAGTGATAGCAAGATTGAGGTTGTATTTACAATTTTATATAAAAACTAATATGTAGAAATATACAAATTAAAAATTAAAGAATTTCAAACTGTCTGTTGCCACCGCCGACAGCACCAAACCATTTTGTACCCACATTTACGTAAATGTATCGAGAAGGACCTTCAAAAACATGTGTAGACATATATATAAGCTTGACCCCGAACGGGCTGTCTTACAACACATCAAAAATGTTTAAACATATTATTGTTCAAACAAACAGTTTAAAACAATATACATCACTGTTTCGTATAGCAAAGCAAACTAATATACAATATAACGTTACACTCTGGGTAATAAACTTATATCATTACTTTACGCTTAAACTCAGGACATGTGCACGTGGTAACATTCCCGTATACAATCCAAACACTTTCTCTCGTGGATAAAAATAGAATAAGCTCAATTAATATAATACTGCATTACTTTTCAATATAATAAATGTAAGAAAGTTGCACTTACCCTGATTGGAGATTCAGTTTCCGCGAATAAAATTATATAATACCCCATGGACATCTGAAGAAGGATATGGAGATAACGTACAGTATTCAATCTCAAACTCCATAAAAAAATACAAAACAAAAACAAAGCAAACACGGACCTCCGAAACATCAGAGGTGGGATCAGGTGCCATGGAGGAGTGAGCATCCCCTACTGACCGGTCACACCCGCCGTGTGCTCATATTGTCATGATCGTGAAATAACGGAAAAATCCGTCATCAATTCAGTGTATAAATAATGGACTTACAATTGGTATGAAAAACGTCAGTCAGCATTTGACTCAATGATAAGGTCATTGTATCGACCATAGAACTTTTTCATACGTAGAGCATGCTCTTGCGTATCGAATCAATTGAGATGTATACAAGCCGTATGCAGGTGACGAAGGTATATTGCTGCACAAGTAAGGAAAGTTGACGATAGAAAAGTTAAAGTCGTCACGTTTATCATATAACTCGGTTGTTAGGTTACCATTATCGTCTTTTTCAAGTAAAATATCCAAGTATGAAACAGATGTGTTAGACTCTGTGGTATTTTTTATTTCAAGTTCTTCTGGATATATCGTATCGACGTAGGAATGGAAATTACCATTGTTAATTGACAATACGTCGTCGATATATCTTAAGGTCGAGTTGAAGGCCACAGCAAGTGTTTTTTTTTTTTTCTTATCACGCATGAGATTTTGCACATTTTCTGCTTCATATGATTACAAAAAGAGGTCTGCTTATAACGGAGCGCAATTGGTTTCCACGGAAATACCAATAGATTGTTGGAAGACCTGGTCTCCAAAAACCACATAGATATTGTCAATCAAAAACTGAAGCATCTTCTTGATGTCAACTTCAGAGTACTTGTGTGTGCAATCAGAATCTTTTCTAAAAAAAAATTTTTTTGCAAATGACCAATGAAAAGGTTAGATAATTTACGTATTTCATTTTTATTGAAAAAGCAGCTGTCAATTCTATCAAAAAGCCTGGATTTTAATTTATCGTGGGGAATGGCTGTGTATAAAGTTGAGAAGTCGTATGTTTTTAAGCTGTTGATTTTTGTAAATTTTAAATCTTGTGATTTCAAATTGTCAAAAAGTTCTTTTGAATTTTTTAGAATCCACATATGATTCACACCACTTCTTGAATATAGGGTTGCACAGGACTCTTAAAGTTTTTCCTTTTAGAAACTACTGTCACTGGTCAAGAACAAGAGGCCCATAGGCCACATCGCTCACCTGAGTAACTTTTGTGATGCAATTCTTTATCAGATTTCCCCTCTTCTTATATCATTGTGGCCTCTTACCCCCTCCCGTCTTGATTTTAATAATTTAGAATCTACACTACCCCGGGATGCTTCCAACTAAGTTTCAGCTTTTCTGGCCAACTGGTTCTTGAGAAACAGATTTTTACTATATATTTCTATATAAAAATCGGATTCCCTATTTTGGCCCTGCTCTACC
>NW_026939455.1:0-9167 GCF_032062105.1 Saccostrea cuccullata | reverse complement strand
ACAAAGAAGGAACAGAAAACACATTAAGATATTTTACTCTTTTATTCAGGAACTGAGAGAAAAGTAAACGTATTATATTATTCACATGGCCATTTATGCCTGACAACAACAGAAGTTAGGACCACATGAGGTCCAATTGAAGCCATTTCCATATCTGTACATCGCCATCTGTGCTGTTCCTGTGCTTTGGGGGTTTTGGGGAGAGTACTTGTAGTAAAAATGAAATGCTTGAAAACATCTCCCTCTATTAAAAAAAGCAAAAATAACTGTTATTAACAGACCTTTTTTGGTTACATATGAGACAGAATGTATTGAAAATCTTTTATGTGAAAAGAAGAAAAATCTTCCTGCGGCCTTCAACTCAACATTAGGATGCATTGAAGACTTATTGTCAATTAAAACAATAGTTATTTCCATTCTTATGTCGACACGATATATCCCGGTGAGCTTGAAGGAGGATAAAGAGATAACGAACACTGTTCAATCTCAAAGTCCGTAAACCAATACAAAATAGGAACAGAACAAACAAATAAAAAATTCCATAAAGTCTTACACATCAAGGATATGGAATTAACGAACAGTATTCACTATCAAAGTCCAAAAAACAATACGAAATAGAAGCAGAGCAAACACGGAGCTCAAAAACATCAAAGGTGGGATCAGGTGCCTTGGAGGAGTGAGAATCCCCTGCCGACCGGCAATACCCGCCCGTGTGCTCCTTGTCATAATCGAGAAATAACCGAAATATCCGTCGTCAATTCAGTGTGTAAATAATGGATTAACAATTAGAATGAAACACGTCAGTCAGGTGTTCGTTATCTCAATATATTTCAAGTGTTTTATCAACATTTGATCTTAATTACTGTTCGTTATCTCCATGTTTCATTCTCATGTCAACTAGATATAAATCAGTTAATTTATAAGGTAAAAATACCCCCAAAGTCTGTCACATCTGTTTCAAAATTGAATGTTTTACTGATTTGAGTTGGTCAAAGGTCAATTAACAACTGTATGATGATCAAAAACGTAAGCTTTTCCATCGTCAACGTTCTTTACTTATGAAGTAATATTCAACTGTCACCTGCATAAAGTGTTTGTATGGTTTTAATTCCTCTTCAAAGATTTGTATTTTTTTTCTATCGATCTTTGTTTGATATCTTCAACTTTCCATTGGCTCAAAATCAAGACTTACAATAGCATAATTATTTTTGTGACGGACGGAAGAAATTAATTAATCCAAACATACGAACGCATCCGCTGATTGGAACATTGTCAAGATAAAATTTCAAGACTACTAAAAAAAACCTACGTTCTTGATCCTTGATTTCCATAGATATCTCTCATACTGCCGATAGCATTTCGACAAAGGGTGTTACACGAAGGTCCTATACCGCATGGTCGCCGAATTGCAGAAACAAAATGATTATTGCTTACACTTCCAGCACAGGCAGCTTGAGCAATAGCACCAGCATCGAACCCTAAATACATTTATTTTAACTGAAAATACATGTAGTACTAATTGTTTATTTTATGAAATTATCTTTATATTATTTCTACGTGAATCATCAACCCTTTGAGAGACATTAAATTGCTTAAAGCTTTTTACACATTTTTCGTTGAATAGGGGAAATCAAATAAGCAAAATTAACAAGTAACATTTGAATACAAACTAAAGAGTATTAGTTAAGGCCCCTTCGCATGTGGTGCATGAGCAGAAGTGACAAAATATCCGTGCGACCGATTAATTTTTATCAGAATCGTAAACTGTTGCCGAAATAATCGTACATGAAAAATAGCATTCGTAAGAAATTCGTACGATCTAAAGCGATTGTTCATTAAATCTTGCGATATACCTTGCGTCTATATGCGACACAGTTGAAGAATGAACGCGAGTGTTGTTAGATAATGCAACAGGACTGCACGAATGATCAGGTAACTAGACGATTGAGTGTGCGCCAATGCCAATGGACGTGCGGCACTCATGCATTCCATGATACGCATGTACTTTCGTAGTAGTAAGAAGGCCGGGTATACATGTACAAGTACCTTGTCTGACGGTCTTCATAAGACATAATTGATTGCGAGAAAAGATGAATATAATTAAACAGGGAACGAACATTATTGGCAAAGCATGGCAATTGAAGCTGATAAATCAAGCTATGATAGTTTAACGCAGCAAAATTACAACACGTTGAGCATCAATCTCATGGTCACAAAACACACGCAAAGACAGCTGCAATTCATCTTGAGACCTTTAAAATCGTACATATTAAAACGTCCGTACTAATATTTGTGCGTTGAATTGCGAATGCGAGACATCGTGCAATGTATGCGAGAGATCGTGGGAGGGTGTAAAATGGAAAGAATCAATAAGATAATTTCAGGATTAAAAACAAATACTGATGCTTCCTTTTTGTGTTTGACGTATCACAGTATATCAAATGATGTCAGTATTAAAATAAAGTATTATAAAAATTTAAGAAGAAATTAAAAGCAATAATATAACTCATAAAATCACAAGGTCCTAGGTTACGAATTCGAAGTACATATATCAATAATTAAAGATAGCTACTTCTATTTTAATTTCAAATTTTCTACATGTTCCTTGGAATTTTTTTAGCATCACCACTTCTCGAAAATACAGTTAACAATACAATGTTATACAATACTTCCTATGTTTCTCCTTCACAACTGTAAATATTTTGGTGAGATATTAAGAAAGAGGCTTACATGTAGAAGATCATTTACTGCAACCGGATATGACTCTTCATCTACACGCATTTACCAAAAATTCTATGAAGTTTAAAAACCCAGTACAGATATTGTAACTCATACTTTGATAGTTGGAAATATTTTTTTAAAAATCAAGCTAACACATTATTTTCCTGAATTTCCTCCTTCGAAATGAATCTGAGTTTAATTTGGATTACAACTTGCAGATATAAATTCAAGTACCCCGAAATAAATTTTAAAATTGAACCTTATAAACAAAAACAATATTGTAAGGTACTTCGTCAGACTATGTTAATTCTTTTATTTTATACCTTTTCAGGTATATGTTGGTACTAGAAACCAAACATAATAAGAGAGAACGAAAGTACGGAATTGAGAGAAAGTTTTTTTTATGCTCTACATAATTAGGACCGCAATATGTTGCATTGTAGCCAGCCAATCCATATCTGTACATTGCCAAGCGTGCTTTTCCTACCATTTTAGGGTGCAGGCACGATAGAAGAAGTGAAATGCATTAAAACATGTTTGTCTGGAAAAAAATGGCATGTTGATAAATGCATTTAATTTTCTAGATGGAAAGTGACTATCAATGTCATTTGTGATCTATTCCGTCCATCAAATATGTACAATTCATTTACTTTTATTACTAATAAAAATAACACATCGTATTATTTAGGAAGGATACTAAGTACGGAAAGCACACCTTCATGACCTGCATACGGAGTTTATATATTGTCCCCCGCTTGAAAAGTGAGGGATATTAATTTGGGTCTGTCCGTCCGTCCGTCTAGCTGTCCGTTCGTCTTTCTGTCTGTCTGTAACGCTTTCGTTTCCACACGATATTTCGAGAATCCTTTGAGCTTTCGCAATGAAATTTCGCGTAGCAACTCCCTATGGACCAAAGAAGAACCCTATTGATTTTGAGGTCAAAAGGTCAAAGGTCAAGGTCATAAGTTCGCAAATTATGTCTGTTATAACACTTTAGTTTCCGCGCGATATCTCGAGTACCCTTTGAGCTTTTGCAATGAAATTTTGCATAACAACTCCTGTGGCCTAAGGAAGACCCCTATTGATTTTGAGGCAAAAACGTCAAAGTTCAAGGTCGTAAAATTATACATTCTTTCTGTATGACACACTATCATTTCCGGGCGATATTTCAAGAAGATTTTCAGCTTTTGCAATGTAATTTTATACCAAAACTCCCTAGGACCTCTCTCACCCCTCTCAAAGTGTCCCGCCCCGTTTGTTGTATTAGTATTCATTGTATGACATATCGCTATTTTTAGAACAGGGGCATGAGGAGAGTTTTACGTAAAAACAGGTTCTCAGTGGACTTTATAATCTAATTACATGTACATCTATTAGAACTGTTTAACAAAGGTTAAATTAGACACCATGCATTGTATAAAATTTTGACAATATCGAACGTGAATATATACATGATGTGACTTCATGTCTGCATATAATTTTCCTCAGATAAAAGCGGCTCCGTGGTCTAGTGGTATGTCTCTCGCTTCTGAAGTGAGAGGTCTCGGGTTCGCATCCCGGACGATCCATTTTATTTTTTTTTCCGAAATACTTTTTTTTTTTACTAAATGATAGTATTCAGCATGTGAAATGAAAAATTTATGAGGTCTGGCTTGTACAAACTCATAAAATCATCAATACAGTGTGATAAATATTCCATATAAAAAGAATCTTCTATACACATAACAAAGAATAAGCAATCAAACCTTTATATCCATATTGGCATTTTTTATTTGCTTCAGTATACATGTACATTTAATAATTCTACAATTTCAGTCAAGGGGATCCAACCCCCCCCCCCCCCCTCCCTCCGAACTTCGCATTGTTTACTTTTTCCCTTACGCGGGAGACACAAATTCTCTGAATTATCTTGTTTCAGTCGATTCGATACGCTGGAGTACTGTAGATCACTAAATTTTCGCGACACCTTATTTTCGCATGATAGTCATTGACTCTTGATAAGCGAGAAAAAATTTTTCGCGAATCGTGGATATTGCTCTATATAATCTGAAGGAAGACTATTATACGCGAGAATTAAATTTTCTCGAGCACACTGTCTAGCGTAATTACGCAAAAATAAAGTTCTCGCGAATAAAAAGTGATTTACAGTATGCCCTACGTATAAACAATTTCTAAAACAAGGTAAATTTTTGACAAACAAGTTGATGAAACAAGAATATCAATAGTCTCGTTTAAAGTCATCATTTCGTAAGTTCTGTGGCCGATACAATGACCTTGTCCGCAAATACAATTCACGTTTGAGTCGAATGCTGACTGACGTTTTTCATACTTATTGTTAGTCCGGTCCATTATCCATACACTGAATTGACGACAGATTTTCCCGTTATTTCCAAATCTTGAGAAGGGGCACATAGCGGGAGTGACCGATCGGCAGGGTATACTCACTCTTCACGGCACCTGATACATCCTCTGAAATGATGGAGGTCCGCTTCTTTTTTGTAATGTTTTTTGGACTCCTTATATTTTACATATGAACAGTGCATGTACGAAGTTCAGGAATGTATCTGTTTACAGGTAAACAGACGCCATCATTCTGTACTTTTAAAAAATGATAATCTGTTTTATATAGGGTGTTTTAACTACATACCTAATAACTCCCTTCAGTTAAATGTTATGATGAAATTCCACCTTCAAATATTTATGTGCCTTTTCCTCACAGGAACTACAGTTTCCAGTGATGATGATTGTAGGCTATCAGCAAAAGAAAATTCAATGCATTTAAACAAACTGTAATGGAACAACTTAGAAATCTGGAGATCGAAAACAAAATGCAAGCGAAACTAATAGCCAGTCAGGAAAGATTGATCTCCAGCCTTTAAGAATCGCTCACAGGAAACGGCGAAACATTGACCGAAGTACGCAGGGAAGAAATATCAACGATAAATTCTACACTCGTAGATATGGAAACACCGCATTTACCTCTAAAGACCATATTATCAACCTCATGGCGGAAGAGAATGAAGCAACCAAGTGAGTTTAATTTTATGTAAAATTTAACTAAATTTTGTTATAGTTGTTTAACTAGCATTTTAATAGCTACGGTCTTAATTTCATTTTTCATTACCTCTTGTAGTTACTCTTGTTTCTTTTATCAATGCTATGTCGAAACCTTTAGTAAATAAATTAATTAAAAATTAGCTTTTTCACAGCATACAACAAATTTTAGCTGAACTAACATCATTTATTGTTAATATTTTTTCCATGGAAATGTTTTGAATTGAACAAATCAAATTTTCGTATGTAGTGTACAGGCTGAGTTTATTCAATGACCTACCAACAAAGTGCACCAATGCAATATTACATTTATTTAATGTATTCTAGAACAACGTTATATACCAAGATTGTAGCAAATTGTTCAGCTGATTGATATTTACCTGTATTATTTTCTGTATGCCTGATACCAAAACCTATATACGCCCGAGTCCTCGATAAGTAGATTATTAAAATATAGCTAAATTAAAGAAAGTCTCACTTTTGTGGTGAGGCATGATAGGAACAAATCCAATTCTTGAAAATTTGGATCAACCAATCTTGAAAAATAACTAAGAAAAATTAACATAGGATGTTAAATGAAAAGCATTAAATCACAAAAACAAGTGTGTGGAAATTGATCTTGCTAACGAAATGTTTTTTCGAAAGATTATATGACATTCTAGACTTTTATCGTTTAACAGTCTATTTATTTTTTTCCCATAGAGGTAAGCAGAATCACCGACGCCCCTGAGTACCTCATTGCTTTCTATGCATATCTAACTACACCTGAAGTAAATCCTGGAGCGCATCACATAGTTGTCTATGACCATGTTATGACGAATAATGGACAGGGCTATAATAAACACACGGGATCCTTTACTGCTCCCACGACTGGAGTTTACGTTTTCTCTTGGACGACATTTGCTGACCCGCATTCCTATTTTCCGATGGAGCTAACGGTTAACAGTGCTAGAGCTGGCATTGTGTTTGTAGAAGGTGACACCACTTATAATGGAGTTACTGGTATGGCCGCCGTTAATCTTCAACTAGGAGACGCTGTATATGTAAGATCTGAACCTGGATACACTCCAGTTGGCAATATTTACAGCGATCACAACACACAAACATCCTTTTGTGGATTGTGTCTTCCTGCTGAAATACTCTGGAAGTATTTCTGAGATTTCATGATTTTCTATGTAATTAAGAATTGTACGTAGTTCATTCAAGACACAGTAATAATATGATATCCCTAATTTCACATCTTCAGTGTATAAATGAGACTTGTTATTGCTATTAAAAACTTGAAGGTGACAAGACTATCCACTGTGGGTTTTTCCCTAATGATCCTTGTTATCTGTAGTCTTGATATTATAATTTGAAACCATTCATCTAATTTTGAAAAATAAGAAAAAAACTTAATATATTCAAATTATCTAATACAACGCAACATTTCAGACCTTTATCAATTTTATTTATACTTGTTATATTTGATAGGAAAAAAGTATGAAATACTAATAAATAGAAAGCTTATCGCCTTGATCAGAATTCAGAATATATTTTATTAATGATAATTTTATCGTCACGGTAGCTCATTGGTAGAGGGCTCTCCCCATAATCAGAAAGTCGAGAGTACGAATCTAATGCTCTGTTCACACGACGAGTTTAATTCGCAGTAAATTAATGCGAAATAAACTTATGCGAATCAAACTTATGCAAATTAAATTGCATTAACACGACAGCTAATGCGAAGTAAACCAATGCGAATTAAAATTTTACTTCGACAGTCAGGCGTCAGTAAGGCTAATACGACGTCATTTGCAAATTCCGTCACCTAGCTTATGCAGAAGCAGTTGCATTTGACATAATGTTACAGTGTCTGTAAACAGGCACATTTTAGTGATTATCACATTTTTCTTAGTTTTTCACTCAAAAATAGCACAAGTATAAAAGCTGACAACCGACATGTGGAATTTGACATAATTTAGCCATTACGCATGCCTCAAAATTTAATTCCAATTAAGTAGCTTCGCTTATCGTTCACACGGAGCTAATGCAAAGTAATTTAATGCGCATTTATTATAATAATTAATTCGAATGAGACCAATTCGTATTAAACTCCCAGTATGAACTCGGTTCAAATTTAATTTGCAGTAACTAATAATTACGTTTAATTCGAATTAAACTCCCCGTGTGAACAGGGTATCAGCTTCGACTGACCTAAGTCGATATAAAGATTGGTAGCAACTGTTCCTTCGCCAAGCGCTCGGCACCTGAAGTGAAAGTTGCGGGTTTTTCTGATGAGACCTTACAAACCGAGGCGCGGTGTTGCCACGATAAAGATCCCTTACTGTTCAATGATTCTCATCTTCTCTAGCCAAGGGATTCTGTTATGCTACTCTCCTAATAAGCCTTTGGGATATAGTGCTGACAAAAGAATGGATTGTTTTCGTCACGTGATCACGATTCTTACCAGGTACGCACAGATTGAGTCATCGACAGAAATAAATAGTGTATTCAAAAATTATTGTTTCAAAGAATAATCAACAAGTAGGTATTGAGACTCAGTTATGTTAATTTGTTATTTAAACATGTAAAGATGCAAATTTACATCTTCAGTATAGATTCTTACTCACATATTTTGCAAGAGTCGAGATATATCCCGAACGCAAATATCGCCATGTACAAAAAACAATTGCTGATTGGTCGAACGATGTCGATCAACTCTATTCACAACTGGAGAAAATCTTTTTAAACACTGTAGGGCAAGGGTTAATGATGAGAGTAGTGTATCAGAAGTCCTTGGCTAGCGAAGATAAATGGATCTTAGTGCCTAGTAAAGGTAAAAGTTTGAAGCCCGTCACAGTATATGGGAACATATCTATATGAATGTGACGTAAAACAACATCCAATCAATCAATCAATATAAAATTCATAGGGTTATACTTTATAGCTCCCCGTCGGGATAACTTTATCCGGTGAATTTTTGGCCATCCGTTCTTTTGTCCCTTATTTTGAGAACTGTAAAGAATAATGGATTTAATATCCAACAACCGTTAGGATAAAGATCTCAAATTCCTCAATGGTTGTAATTACCGAGTAAAGATCTAAATTCAAAACTTTCACCGGTAATCGTGTCGTCTCTGAGTGCAATGCTTTTAAAGAGACGTAAAACAACAATAATTTTAATCATCGTAATGGACTTTTGCGATGATCGCTGTCTTTTACAGTTGACGGCTTACTTTTACACTAGGACAGTGTACGGAAGCTCTTTTACGATATAAATATTTAGCTCAACATTTAAATCAACGAAAATAAACTGTCATTTCAAAGCATGATAAGTTGTACTCGAAGATAAAGGACAACCATCCTACCCTCAACTACCGGCCCTTAACACCATTGCTATGACCCCTAGA
>NW_026939454.1:0-9167 GCF_032062105.1 Saccostrea cuccullata | reverse complement strand
TTTTTAAAAATTTTGAAAAAAAAAAAATTTTTAGCATTTTTTAAAAAATCTTTTAGTCGGCGATTTAATTGGGTCGGTCGCGTTAGGGGAAGAAAGGTATTTTTTATTTTGGCCTTATACATGTACATTTTGATAAAAACTGCATATTTGTTTATATGAAACTTACATTTAAATTATGTTCTACAAATCGGAATTCTTTGTTAAAAATTTATCGTTAATTTTGAAAAAAAAAAAAAAACCTTCCTCTCTCCTAGCGGTGTCTGAAACTCTCCATGCAGCAATTACAAATCTAAAAAAAAAATTTAGGATGGTCTGACTAGGCGTAGGCTACGTACTTGAAATGTTTATATTCATCAAGTGGCATCAAAAGTATTTGAAAAGAATTTACCTGTTGATTTCCTTGGTGTATTTATACTCCAAATCGGCATTGGTAATAGATTGTAAAGCACATTCAAATCTGCAAGGATATATGATATAATAGTACATTTTTCCCTTTATATTTTAGAAATAAATTTAATTAAAGTCAAAGCAATTGATGAGATAAATATGCATACTTTCGATTACTCAGTTGTGATTTTGACATTGCATAATCCTCTTGCCAAGGGTATCCTATGGAAAAATATTAAAGAAAAGCCATATGAATATAAAATAATGTTTTTATTTTCTTTATAAAATATTGCTAATATTTGGACATGCAGTAATAGAAAGTTCATTTACGAACCAGCATCTTTATCCTGAACTGTTTGAAGCTGCTGTCTTTTTTCCTCATACCATTCTTGGACCCGATCTCTCGTCACTTCTGAAACCATAAATTAATTACAAAACAAAAAAAGGTCAATTTTGAAGGCCAAGGTCAAGGAGTCAAAATTATAACATGCTCGGAAATCTCTTGTCATAGGTAATGCACATATCAAATACAAAGCTCCATCTCTTCTCAATCGAAAGTTAAAAGAAACAAGATGCGTTTGTGAAACACTGATAGCTCCACTAAATCAAAAGTAATGGACAAGATTTAAGTTTTTGTGACGGAGGGACAGACGAATGAGATTTAATGTCCCCTCCCTTTCACGAAAGCGGGTACAATTACTATCTTTAATTAATTAAGGATGCAAGAGAAAACATTGAGTTATAAAATATGACTCCTTTTTATGATTTAAAATATATTTTTTCTGTTACGCATGATCATTAAACTTTACCTGGAAAATGATTAAGGATTTGGTTTAGGAGATCCTCACTTTACTCCAAGATCTGTTTAGCTCGAGCGTCTTTAAGGAGAAACATTTCACCTTTGTATATAAAGATTAGATTCACAGTATTGATAATTTTGATAGGATACATGTATATACCAGTATGTAATATACAGTAAAACACCCATATAGTCCTTCAGGGCAGGCCTGCCCCTAAATAAAATTGTGATATTTTGGTAGGTTAGGATGTAAGGAATAATTCAGTATCGTTCGCTTGTTCTTACATTTTCTAATATCTCCTGAATGCCATGTTTTCCTCTAATGTCCTTTGTAACTTCGTCTAGATGGCGACCTTGTCCATCAATCCTCAGTAGAAGGTTTCCAAGAGTATTTTGTATATTAGTTATACCGTGCATGACATCTCTCATCTGAAAGTTTTCACATTCCTTTGAAATTTCTCCATCAATAGTACTGGTGTTATGGTGTTAGTGTCCATATCATCGAGCGCTCTCTTTTTAGACTGGGTCAATTGACTAGCCATATTTCACAATGTAACAGTGGAATGTATGAGTATCGCTCACTAGTATTCACGAACAGAAATGTTTACAAATTTTGTTTACCTTCTCGCTTCTATTGCATTTTTTGGGCTAAAACACACTTCAACACACTTTAAATCATCTTTGAATATCCTCAATACATCTTTCAAGATCTGAAATTAATTAATTTCGAGGTTTGTGGACTTACTTTGCTCTCGATAAAAACTTACGTCTACATGTTGAGTACTCGCATCAATCTTCTTCAATTTGTATGAGGGTTGTGTAGTTTGCGTATTGAAAATATATTAACTCACTCCCTTACTCTGTGCAGACTCTCTCAAACACATGATCAAACGCTTCGCTTTTTCATTGTCATTCTACTTATTCCAGTTACATGTAGCAACGTTGTCAAGGTATGCCATTTAATCTGTCCAGTCTGTGGTGTTCGGATCAAATTTGTCAGGTTCCACTACTTTGTTCATGAGTGCATGAGATGTCTTTGGGAACACAGGATGACTGGAATACCAGTTGTATGGAAAATCTGTCAACTGCTTGTATATGACCTGATGTAAAATGTAATTTTGGTCTTGAATCTTGATATGTGACATGCCTTGGATTTGTGTACCAAGATCTTTTCCCAGATGAGAGGAGGCATTTAAGATGGTTGGATGAAATGCAGATCTAGCAATCCCCCATTGTGGGCCTTGGTTTTCACTTCTACACGTTGCTCTATCGAATCTGTATAAGAAGGATGGATCAGATACTGATCCAGTGTTCCCTACTTTTTGACCAAACATGTAATCTCTGAACCTGTGTTAAACCAAACCTCGGATCATATGATGATCTAACATCCCTTGAATCTGAAAATAATGAAAATCTAGGTGTTCTTTTGGTTTTGTCTCTGCATTCTTGTCGTTTTTTCTCCTAGTTTTCAAAGTATCTTGCAAACGCCTTTCCAAATTTTTAATGGTTTCTGTAAGTTCAAATATTTCATTCTTCTGTTTGACTTTTTCAGTAGATTTAATGTTTCTTGAACCTTTCCCTCTTGAAGCACCTAGTAAAGACATATCAACAATTTAATCCCTGAACTTTTTCTTATACGTTATATCGCGAGTACCTGGCAGTTTTCGGACTTATTACCGCTCTTTTGCTGAGGAGTCCAGAAATCTCTAGCTCTCTCTCAAGATTTCTGGGGCATATTACATTGTTTACAGTTGTATCTATCGAATGATTCCAATATTTTAATGTCTTATGTATTGCCAAGGATTTAACTTCAAAAAGAAGATTGTCAAATAAAGAATGATTAGAATATTTTATTAGCTTTAAAATCTGATGATTTTTAATAAACATTTACTGAGATGAGTCCGCTTAGTTAAATATGAAACATTTTAGGATTAGTTCATCTTAATAAACTCGGCTGGTTTAGTGATTTTTAAGCAAAGTATGTCACCATTTTTTTTTTACTTATCTGTCCTTATAAATTCTACAATGATCAATCTTGCATTGTATTCAATAAGACATTTGCCCCAGTTCAACTGACGTTTCCTACCTCTATCGCGAAATAGTTCCTCTAAGTTGAGTAATCGCGATTTCAAGTATTTCTTGTTGCGTTCCTGTCATATTTAGAAACACATCCTGGTCAAGACACCAATTTGTAGTAAGGAAGAGTGTTTCACGCCGATATGAGCTACTAAATAATCAATTAAATGTATGGCCGTGCTAGATTACTCATAAATTTTGAGTTACCTTACTTTCCACAGTCATTCGTTATCACTGTATGTGTTTTTTTTGACAGAGAGAAACAACATAAGTCCGGTTTAAAGTTTCGATATTTTAACAAAAATGATTCTGATGATGAGAGATGATAACCAAATGTCTTCAATCTTTTGCTAATATAGATACTGAAGAAACAGTGAGAAGGAGGGCACAAAAACGACCGACAGAGGTTTCTCTCTTTTTCCATTACAATAACTGTTTAGCCTTTCAGCCAATAATAATGTTTATATTACATTTCGAATAATTAAGATAATCATTTTTACTTTTCAAATAAACAACTCCTTTTCAACATGCTTTATTCACTTTATTTTCATCAATTTTTTTTCGGAATAATTGGTAATTAATGATAAATTTTCAAGGCAGACAGGCAAGCTACAGCAATTACGATGAGACTCGTCTTTTGGTTCTCTCCTCCATTTGGTTCTGAAATAAAATATAACTTTTAGTTAACTACATTTACTGAAATCACTTAAGAAGATAAATGCATTTGTCGATTACAGGTTGTTTTACATCCCCTAATAGAATTATTTACCCATGCAAGAATTATTTACCCATTAATTACCCATGAATGTATTTACTAAATGCCAGTGAATGAATGCAAATCTTGACCTAAACTCGGCACTAAGGGCCATTGGGCATTGAGGGATCTTTACAGTGCCAACGTCCAGAGTGACTAGGGTGTTTGATTTCAAGGGTTCATTGAAAAATATATAACTTTCATTTCAAAGTACCGAGGGTATGGCAAAGGAACTGTCGTTACTTATCTTTTGTCAACGTTTGTCACTCAGGGCCGAAATTCCAACTCACGATCTTCCGATCACTGAGATGGCCCTCCACCGAATGTTGATTGATTGATTGTATATTGTTTAACGCCCCTCTCGAGAATTTTTCACTCATATGGAGTTGCTGCCATTTGCCGGTGGAGAGCTGCCAATTTAAACTATGCTCGGCACTCAGGGCCATTAAGCAATGAGGGATCTTAGTGCAAGCACCTACTGCGACACGGGACCTCGGTTTATACGGTCTCAATCAAAGAACCAGTCTCCACGTCCCAGAGTAGTATTCGAAACCGCGACGTTAGGATTGACTAGAGCAGACGCTCTAACCACTGCGCCACCTCTACCGAATGAGCTTCCATGACAATAATAAAATAAAAGATGTTTTTAAAATATATAGAGAAATTCGTCGCAATAATAATAGCGGTCTTAAATATTCTCTCTCATTACAAGTAAAAATTCTTATGTTATAGTAGGTATATGAAGAAATAAAACTAAGACCCTTGCAACCTATTGAGAATTATGCTTTGACATTAAGCATCTGCAAAGAGTAGATGCTAAGAAAACTGCCATGTCAATTTGTTACAATAGACATGACAGCAAAACCGTATACGTTCGTAAGAGATTGTATTTGCATCTTAAATTAATATACTCATTGAAAGGAGTTATATTTTAGATTTTAAAGACCCTATCTTTATGACAGAAATTACAAACATTTGCTACATAAATATTTCACTTTTTTCTTTCATTCATTTTGCTTTTAAGCAAATGCTGGTGTTTTTCCCAAGTTTACTCAGTTGCTGCTCTTTAATAATGTTAAGAGGTTCTATGATTGGCACAAAAGCATCCAGCTTAGTTTCCTCTTTGTAAGCTAATAGGTAAAAGTTCATATATTAGACTTTTCCCATAACCAGTCGGCAAAATACATACCACATCTGTCTGTGCATTAACCAGAAGTTTGAGTGCTTCCTTTTGTTTAGATTTTAGGCATGTTATAATACGATTAAAAGTGCTGTTGTACGTGTTTAGTATTTCTTTTTTCTTTAAAAAAATTCATCAGCCTGGAAAAAAAATAGACAAAACCTTGATTATCTCTGCCAGCATCAGTGATATTCCTATAAAGTATATGTTTTATTATTAATTATATTATGTACAATCAAACTTGGATATTAAGAACTTGCATGTAAGGATATTTTGATTACTGGTACTACAAATGTACTTGTAAGGAAAAAAATTTAATAAGGTGTATTTTTTTTTGAAATATATGCATTTTTAAGGTATTGTCAAAGGTCAACCTGTCCAAAATTTATTTTTACAATAGCCCCAAAACTATGTGAGGTATAACGCTAAAAGTTTTACATTTTAATTTTTTTTTATTGATTTACAGATAGAAAGTATAACTTGGTTAAAAAAATACTTGGAAAAAAATATTAAGAAAAATTCTTCTTAAATATGCAATATTTTCAAAAAATACACCCAATTCATTCCGCGCTCTTAGTGAAAACCATTATTGCAGAAACAAAATAATTATGTTTATCAATGAAGGGCAAGTTGGACTTGGATAGCCTCTGGAGAGTTTTTTTCCCGGTTTATTTTGTCCAAATACTTAGACTTGAAAGTGAAAGTATATTACAAATGGCGGATTCCATAGGGGTCTTGTCTTTATACATGTCATACTTTCCATATACAACCTTTCAGAGACCATTCATGTCCAACTTGCCCTTTAATGATAAACATATATTATTTCTGCAATGATGGTTTTCACAAAAAAGTCAGAATTAAGCGGGTACATTTTTTCTTTAAATTTTTCTCAAAAAATATCTCTTTAAAAATATTTGTTATCAAGTGATACCTTCTATCTATGAATAAATGATGTATTTATAAACGGTAAATGTTTTGACTTTATACCACACATAGTTTTGGAGCTATTAAAAAAATAATTTTTAAGACATGTTAACCTTTGACGAAACCTTTAGAAAAAAATTTTCTCAATTAATTACAAGTATTTGTTTTATCAAGTGATACACTGTACTTTCTATCTGTTTGACCTTTGACGAAACATTAAAGCTATATATGG
This sequence comes from Saccostrea cuccullata, assembly GCF_032062105.1. NCBI lineage: Eukaryota > Metazoa > Mollusca > Bivalvia > Ostreida > Ostreidae > Saccostrea > Saccostrea cuccullata. Next base: position 2,815 of record NW_026939454.1, on the reverse strand, counting down.
CGTATCTGAGTAAAAAAATAAAAATACAAGATTAATTGTAGATTAACAAGATATTTGAAAACGCACCTCCGAATTAAAATTTTCACCGATTTTGAACTGAAATATCACCACAAGTCTATAGTTAAATTGACTATAAACTGTGTCTGATATTTTTATCCCAGTCGGAAATAAATCGGTTATTGTTTTAAATCTGTGATATGTATGAAACGCGATTGATTTCAATTGTGTAATTTACAGGAAAATGAATATGCTTTATATAAAGTAACAAAACAAATAAAAAGATCTTTTAAATCTTAGTTAGTCTGAACTTATAAAAAATATGCCATAAATGACTTTAAGTGAGCTCATTGCTCATGGTGCCTCTAGTTCACATAATATAATAAGTAGAATTTTGATATGCTCTAGGCTGATAGATTATGACGATTTCCAAATGATTTTCTTGGTTTTTCGTCAAATACCCCACAGGGGCCGGTAACATCTGTATTTGATTTTACGTAATCACTATATGTATACAACAAGAGAAAGGGAAACAACGTCAGCCCAAATTTACACAACGTCGATCTCGGAAATGACTCGTGTTTTTAATAAAATACCTTGCAGTTAGTGAAATAACGTCTGGGATCATTCAGCAATAATCACCAGGGATTGACATTAACGGTTGTCCGATTGCCCGGGACAAGTAAAACATCAGTTCGGACAAGTGAAACCATCAATGTACTTGTCCGATCGGGCAAGTGGATATTTCTGATAGAAACATTTTTTTTAATCTTACATTAGTTTATAAACAAAACAATAAATTGAACAGTTGATTTCCGCCATAATCAGGACATTGTTTTTGGATCCGCATCGGTAGCGTTTCTGGATCATATCTGTACCTTTATTCAGGATTCGGGTTCGGGTATTTGTCTTCCTTCGTACATGCATGTAGTTTACAAAAAATGCGCTCTCCGTCTAGAACTTGATACTAACTAACGTTACATTCTAACCAAATAGATATACATGTAATAGAATAGTTTATCTATTCAATTACATAATATAAAGGGCACAAGTGGTTCTCGATGCTTGATTCCACACATGGTAACTGTTTTGTTGCCTCAACAGCGTTTAGAAAAAAATTCAAAAAAAAAATTGTAAAGGAAATATTATTAGTGCATTTGCTGTGTGTGTTTACAGGATAGTAAATGAAGGAAAAATTAAGATATATTTACAAAATGTAGCATCACCGTCATATCAAAAAAAATTTCCACCAGCTAAGTTCCAAATAGGCCGGAGTTAATTTGTCACTCTTTATTATTTACAACAACAAATTGAAATACAGTAACTGTTATTTTTTTCTTTCAAATTTTGGGCAACCAAGTTTTGCATTCGGACAAGTCAAAATTGTAGTTCAATTGCCCAAAGGACAAGTGAATATAAAAGTTAATGTCTATCCCTGAATCACTCTAATAAAACAAGAAATATGTGAGCCAATGCTCAATACCCCCGCTCTGATGTATATAAGCACTATCATGTTAATATACTGTTTACACAAGTTCAATTACAGGCCAAAAAAAAATTAACATCAGATTCATATAAAAATTAATCCCACCAAATGGCATGCCTGAACAAAGTCGGTAATAAAATTTCAAGCATCTGCGCTGAATAGCTAATGAAAAAACTGCTACGAAGATTTGTCATGTATGAAACGGACAGACGCATGGACAAACAGGAAGTTGATAACAAATTTAAACAAAAATGTATCCCACCATATGGCATGTATCAGAGAAGATTTTATTAAAATTTTAAGCATCTACGTTGAGTAGTTGCTGAGAAAACTGCGACGAAAATTTGTTATGTATGAAACAGACAGACGCACAGACAAACAGGAAGTTGACATCGGATTTGAGCAAAAATGTGTCCCACCATATGGCATTCCTCAGAGAAGATTGTTGTTAAAATTTCAAGCATCTACGTTGAGTAGTTGCTGAGAAAACTGTGACGAAAATTTGTTTCGGACAGACACACGGACACACAGACAGACGGACAGACAGACACACAAGGGTAAAATAGTATACCCCCCTCTCCTTCGGAGCGGGGGTAGAAATATCGCAGTCATTTAAGAATCGTATAAGTTGTGTTTTGCAGATCCGATATCCTGTCATGCAGGTGATGTAGTTTAAGTCGTCCACTAAATTAACTAAACATTAGTAGTATAAGCGGCCTAGATGGGGGGTTCAACTCAGTGCACTTTTGGGGCTGTGGGGGATAGGGGGTTCAACTGAGTGCAGCCCCTGGGGGATAGGGGGGTCAACTGAGTGCAGCCCCTGGAGGGGATAGGTGGGTCAGGCGAGTGCAGTCCTTGGAGGATAGCCAGGTCAATTCATTACATATAATCCCCTAAATACGGGGTGTGTTTACACTGTGTTTACATTATACTATATACGCTGCTACTACGATTTTGGCAGCGACTTTTATACCTGTTGCATCATCTGTAAGGGCCCTGTGCATCAATACGATAGACCTACTTTTTTTTATGCTGACTACACAGGTATTACTTGGCAGCGATTCAAGTTTGTTTAGGGCCGTGTGCAAAAAATATGCTTACCTATGCATTGTGACGTCATAAACTTGGCAGCGACGTCATGTTAGTCCTTCACAAGCCGCGATGGCTGCTTATTTTTGACACAATAACACAGACTTTCACAGCGCTTGAGACTTCATGTAATAAGAGTATGGTCCTATGGATTTCAGTACCAAAACTGATTTTCTACCGTTTTTCTTCCAAGAAAGTTCTGAACAGCTGAATCCTGGATCAGCCTAGATGTTATTTCACTGG
>NW_026939453.1:0-8970 GCF_032062105.1 Saccostrea cuccullata | reverse complement strand
TTCTGAATTATATACCATATACTGTATCTCTGGTATTTGATACAAGAAGAACTTTTTTTCCAATCGTTTCACCAAGTCACGTCTTGATTTACAGGTTATTTCCACTAACACAAAGCGAGTAAGCTATTAACCCAATGATAAATGTCAAGCATTGAATCTTTCCCTCTGACGCACTCCATTGTTTTTGTTCGTTTTGATTTCCATTAATTGTAACCTTGCATTCAAGCACCATGAATTCCATGCACAAGTTGTCTTTGTATATGACATGTATACAATATGTTGTGTCCATAATTTGTCAATACTATATGTGTAGTTGGGGGGCTCATTTCAGTTTATACATGTGAGCATTTACGACAATTTTTTTATAGAACATAATTAATTATTGCCACTATGAATGTATATTCTGTATATTGTCACTTTTGTCTGCTGAGCGGCCGAGAGGTTTAGAGTATTAACATAAATTGTAATGTGTTTTTTCTTTAATTAGAAATAAAAAATAAATAAAATTAATGTGTATTGATATGAGTATGTGACTGTATGCCTGCAGTATACATGTGTTTCAAAATATGTAACTTGATGGTGAGATTGAATATAAACACTGTAGACATAATAGAACTAAGGTAGACATGCCCATACCAAAAAAAGGTACAGATTAGGCATGCCTATTCTTGATAAATATAGGCACAAAAAAGGTATACCTAAAGTATACAAGTTTGGAACCACTTCTTCAAGTATAGGTAGCAAATTGGTACAATATAGGTACATTTCAGGCACACATAAAACATTAGATTGAGAAGTGAGGCATACCTAAAGTATGCCTGCCTATACATGTGCTAATATTGTACCTATATTTAAAAACAGGCACATTATAGGTATTTACAAAGTTTGGCATATAATTCAAACATTCAGATAGGTACATTTTAGGTATACCTAAAAGGTGCCTACATATCAATCTATTAGGTACCCTCAAGGCTGTGCCAAAAGTATGCCAGAGGTATACCAAAAGTGTACCTACAAGGTACCTATATTGTACCAAAAGCATTAATAGGCACATTTTAGGTACTAAAAAAGCACAATATTGGCACATCATCTAACTAGACCAGTAGGTACATTCCAGGCATACCTAAAAAGTGCCTACATATCAATCTATTAGGTACCTTCAAGGCTGTGCCAAAAGTATGCCAGAGGTGTACCAAAAGTGTACCTACAAGGTACCTATATTGTACCAAAAACATTAATAGGCACATTTTAGGTACTAAAAAAGCACAATATTGGCACACCACATAATTTTACAAAAAGGTACATTTTAGGCATATGAAAAAATGGGCTTTTGTCGACAAATCAACCACAAAACCCAGTTAAAAATTTCTTTCTCCATGAAAGGTTTTTTAATTTTTGGCCTTACATGAAAAACACATACTTAATTATCATTCCTTGTGAATGGGGCAGGTCTATATTAAGGAAGAATTTAACAATAATTATCAGGTACAAATAAAAATTTATTGCATGATGCTACATGAAAAATATCTCTTTAAAATCCTCTCTACAAACAGAATCTATATATGACAAATCTATATCTAAAAAAAAATTAATATTGTTACCTTTAAAAAAATAATGATATTTAATATCATTCTTTGCAAGAAAAAAATAAACACACCTTTTCAGCATATAAAAACATAATTAATGTAATTTAAATACACAAAGACACTGTAAAGGTACTGAAAGCATACTCCATTTCATGTCCCTTTTTTTGGCCACACATTATTCACTTGCAACATGTGCAATTCATGTTATCTTCATTACTTTCATAGAGTTCCTACCCATTGCACCACAGAATTTTCTGCACAGTAATAGACCTTTTACCAGGGTAAATCCTCATTGCTGTACAGTTGCGATTTTCATCTGGACTCTTTATAAAAACTGATCCTCCATTTGAATGTACCACGCAATTCCTTTTTAGCTCACCTCAACGAAGTTGGGGGAGCTTATGTAATACCCTCGGCGTCGGCGTCGGCGTCCCGGGTTAAGGTTAAGTTTTTTGGAGCAGTTTTCTTTTTAAGTACTTCTGTGTCCTATATTGATTAGACATGCATGGAAGATGGTTCTAGTGTGTTTCATTGTACCAGTCAAAGTTTCAGATGCTGCAATTTTAGCAAAGGAATGACCAGGTTAATGTTTTTGGAGCAGGTTAACATTTTTGGTGCAGTTTTTGGTGTAGGTTTCATTTCCAAGTAGCTATAAGCCCTATGTTAACCAAACTTGCATGGATGATACATCTAAGGATGCATACTACCGGGCTTGCTTCGGATGCTGAATCTGACCTACTTTTTCCGGTTGAGTGAACAGGTTAAAGTTTTTTGGTGCAGGTTTCATTTCCAAGTATCTGTAAGTCCTATGTTGACCAAACTTGCATGGATGATACATCTAAGGATGGATACAACCAGGCTTGCTTCGGATGCTGAATCTGACCTACATTTTACGGTTGAGTGAACAGGTTAAAGTTTTTGGTGCAGGTTTCATTTCCAAGTATCTGTAAGTCCTATGTTGACCAAACTTGCATGGATGATACATCTAAGGCTGGATACTACCAGGCTTGCTTCGGATGCTGAATCTGACCTACATTTTCCGGTTGAGTGAACAGGTTAAAGTTTTTGGTGCAGGTTTCATTTCCAAGTAACTATAAGCCCTATGTTGACCAAACTTGCATGGATGATACATCTAAGGATGGATACTACCGGGCTTGCTTCGGATGCTGAATCTGACCTACATTTTCCAGTTGAGTGAACAGGTTAAAGTGTTTGGAGCAGGTTTTATTTGCAAGTAACTTTAAGCCCTATGTTGACCAAACTTGCATGGATGATAAATCTAAGGATGCACACTACCGGGCTTCGGATGCTGAATCTGACCTACATTCTCCGGTTGAGTGAACAAGTAAAAGTTTTTGGTGCAGGTTTCATTTCCAAGTAACTATGAGTTCTTTAATGACCAATCTTGCATGGATGATACATCTTAGGATGCATACTACCAGGCTTGCTTCGGATGCTGAATCTGACCTACATTTTGTGGATGAGTGAAAATGTTAGTTTTTGATGTATGTTTCATTTCCAATTAACTATGAGCCTTATAATGTGCAAACTTGCATGGACGATACATCTTAGGATGCACACTAATGGACTTGCTTCGGATGCTGAATTCGACATATATATTTTTCAGATAATAGACCAGGTTAAAGTTATGGTTGCAGGTCTATTACCAAAAAACTTTAAGGCTTTTATAACATTGTATAAACCAAACTTGCACAAATGTTGCATCAAGAGATGAAAACTCAAATTTGCTTTAGATGCTGAATTACATTTTCATGAAGAACTACTTTAAATTTTTTATGTTGGTCTACTTCAAAGTATCAGATCAAAATTGCTTAGATATTTTCATTTTTGGAATGTACATTTTTTGTTGGTTAATTGTGTGACTTTGCCTTATTTAAAGACAACATTCGTTGAGGTGAGCTCTGTAATCTCTGATTACCTATGTTTTCTTCTTTCATGCCATTCCCTTCAATTCTGAAAAAGTTGTTGCTCTTGAGTCTTCACTTACTGAGTGACATTTGAAATTATTTTCAAAAATATTACATAGATGAAATCCATGCCTGAATCTATAGGGGAGAGGTCCGGGAGTCTTTAATTCCTTCCTACTTGCATTATTGTGTTATTGTGTATGTATATATACTTAATCAATTAAAAGTGATTTGGACCCCCCTCCCCCTACCCTGTGAAGATCTGCATCTGAAATTCCTAAAATTTACAATGGAGTTTGATAAGTGGTGATTAATTTTACTATTATATATATATATATATATATATTTTCAAAATCATATTAGATTTCATACTTACTGATAGTTATAGTCTTTATGCTTTTACCCCAAGTTTAGAATGACTACAGGGAACAAGAATTTTGCTGAAAAAGAAAGTTTGTTCATGAAATTATGTGACATTATTATTTACAAAGTTTACACTCATTAGTATACATTCTTATTTTTTTTTTATTATAATACTGAAACATTGTCACTCTGAATTAAATGATGTGTGTCACCCCCCCCCCCCCCCTTTCCCCTGGCATGAACCAAGTGGAGAGATAGGGTTGAAATGATTTTATGTAAACTTAATTACTTATAACATAAATTCAAATCAGTTAGTTTTGTTATATTATGTTTTATAAATGCTGTTAAAACATGTTAAAAATTATCCCCCCCCACACATTTTTTTTATATAGAGATCTTTACTTTATATTTCAAATTTCATATGCCAATGATTAAATTTTCACACTGTTCATTTGAATTTCTGTTTGTTATTATCGCCATGCCCTTGCAGAGGCTACTGTTCTACCTGTTCGGCGATATTGACACATTACTCATGGTATTTTTTTTTAAAAGACTCTGAAACTGTGAAACACTTTTTTGTCTTGTTACACATCTGGTTAAACAAAATAATAATTATTTAAATCTCTTTACTTCATGTGTAGGCTGTAGCACTGGCTGCACGGCCATCTTGAATCAAAACAAACCAAAAATCTACGGTACAAATATCTAGAATTTCGTAAAATTTACATTTGATATTCACATTCTAATGCATTCTTTACGTGCAAAAATACATAAACAAAAAGCAGCATAAAAATTTACACTGAAATAAAGACTCACCGACCTATAATTCTCCGATTTCTTTTTGAGGTTTTCATCTCGGCCAATTTTCAAATCGTCTCTGTAATGTCCGCGCTATTCACTGACCAATCGTAGACTTCGCTGGAGTCACGTGATTTTATTAAGATTTATTAAATTATTCATAAAATATTTCGTGTAAACAATTAATAATTATAACAATGAACATTTAACAATTATTTAATGAAACCCCAACTTAAACTGAAAGCCGATTGCGATGAAATCCTTGAAATTTAGCGTGGCTATTTTTACCCAAAAAAAATGTGTACATTTACAGAAATTTCATATAAATAATAGCCCCCAAGATGCACAAAATACAGGTGCTTATCATTTATAATTATTCACATATTAAGCATTTATGGATTGTATACATGTTATAATTTACATGATGGTCCAAGTATACATGTATTTCGATGTTTGTATCACTCTCTTGTGTCAGTTACATTAATTAAGATTTTAGTCGAAATCTAACACGTAAGAAAATTATGAATAATTTAAAAAAAAATAGGGGGCCAAATCAATTTGAGAGGATTAGTTATGTAAACAAACACAAAATAGTAATGGCGTTCAAGATGGCGTCATCTTTTTTACTGCTACTTCCTAACTACCAGTAATAGTTAAAGCATCTCTATTTATTTCATTCTGTAATTTATTCTTTTGTATTTTACCCATTAATATTGAGCTGAAAAATTTAATGAAATCACCCTTTTGTCATGTTTGTGGAGAACTTCATGTGATACACGAACAATTTCTGCAGGGTGAAGGTCATCCGGTATTAACACCTGTGTCACTCAGTGAAGAATACTGTGGAAATCAACATCGTTTTGCATTCAAAGATTAACAAAGTCTATTTTAAAATACACCAGTAAATGGTCTAATGGATATAAATTCTCACCCTATAAAGTTAATTTAAACATCCCATACATTTTTGTATTTACAAAACGTACAAGAGAGAGAGAGAGAGAGAGATGTGTAGGGGGGGGGGGAGGGTTAATGGTCAATGGTCAATATAATTGTATAGTGTTTATAAGACAATCCCTTATGTCTTAGAGAATGTTAATCAAAGTTACTAAGAACTCTGTAAGACAAACTAGGTCATATTTTAAGAACAGAAATGGATCTTTACCTTTTATTTTCCTTAAGAAGATTAATTGAATAAATGATAATTACATATTTGGCATTTGAGAGTAACAATGTTATTACCCCTCCCCATTTTTTCTTTCCACAACACCACTATATATTATACCGAGGACTTGCAATAATGATGTGAAATATGAAGTATAATGAAATTAAAAATTAAATGCACAACTTGTTTGAATGATAATTCAACCCCACCCCCCACAACCCCACAACCCCACCCCACCCCACCCCACCCTGCTACAAAGAACCAGTCTTCTAATAAAGTATTTAAATTCAGGCACTTTGAAAAATGACTAAGTTCAAAATAGGTACATTTTAGGTACACTGGAAAATATATAAGTTCAACATAGGTACATTTCTGGCACACTGAAAAATGACAAAGTTCATAGTAGGTAAGATGGAAAATATCTAAGTCCATAATAGGTACATTTTAGGTACACTGAAAAATGACAAAGTCTAAAGTAGGCACATTTCAGGCACACTGTAAAATGACTAAGTCCAAATTAGGTACATTTTAGGTACACTGAAAAATGACAAAGTCTAAAGTAGGCACATTTCAGGCACACTGTAAAATGACAAAGTCCAAAGTAGGTACATTTTAGGTACACTAGAAAAAAATTAAGTTCATTTTTGGCACAGAATAGGTATGCCTTTTCTGTACCTGTAATAGTAGGCACACATTAGGTACTGAAAAGGCACAAAAAAAAGTATGCCTATATGTACCTTTTTTTTGTATGGGAGCTTCTTTATGCATGTTATGTAAGGACATAATATGTTTTAGATTACTATTTCGTGCATTATTTTAACCTTGAGTTTTCCATTTTGACATGTGGGAATGTGAGTTTGCCTATGAAAGTAACTCATTTATATCTAAAAAAAAAAAAAAAAAGAAAAGAAAAGAAAGAAAGAAAATTGAAACAAACAAAGGCAGATACTTGAAGTCTTGACTTGTGACATTTCAGTTAGCTGGGAGCTTGGTTCTGGATTTAAATGAACCTGGTGTGTTAGCAGAACCTCATGAGTCAGATGATAGACGTTTTATTTTCCAAGTCGTATCACCAAAAACTAAAAGGTATTGTACTATCAGCAATTTAGTTATTTAAACTTTAATTTTGGTTTGTTTTAAATTTTGTCTTTATCAACAAGGTTGACTTAATTGAAATATTGATCAGTGCTTTTGATAGTGCATTAAAAAAAGTTATGGAATCAAAGGTACAAAATGGTATTAATTAAATGCACTATCTGATAATTTATATAAATTCATGTATATGTATCTATCTTCAGAAGAATTTGTTTTTTATATTTTGAATTATTTCAACTGCATGTTTAGAAAATTTATATTTTGTCCAAATACTTTGATATTACATAGGGTCAGTTATGTGTATACAATTTCCATTTAGGTCAACTGTGAACTTGTTTTCTCAACATTTAAATTAATTGACCACTCATTTTTTTCAGAAATATAGTTTTACAAGCTGAAAATGAAAGAGAAAAGGATGAGGTATGTTATCTAGTGATATCTGACTTTTAATACTAATTTTTGGATTAATCTGTATAAAAGGTTAAATGTTAAATTAAAACATTTTAATGTTAAAAGGACAGAAACTGTGAAGGATGCTTCTTTTGGATATGCCCTACTCAATATATTTTTTTTTCAGTGGATCTGCACACTTAATAACATAGTGAGGGAAAGTGGATATGTAAAAGACAAAAATCCACAAGTCAAACCAAAGGTATATAAGTCCTAATTAATGAATGAAGCAATATATATATATAGTGCACAATAAAAATAATTTTCTTTTCGATTTAAGAGAGAGATTTATTTTGAAAAAATATTTTTGATGATGGGATATAATTTTAGGAGAGGACTTCAAGCACTAGCAGTGCATCAAAACAAGGTTCTATCAGTCCTGACCAGTCAAGTTCAAGCAGGTACTTATAAGTATCACAACAGTGTACCCACTATTTACATACGTGTATTGTGCAAGTGAATTGAAATTATTGTAGCATAGATTAGCATTAAATTACACTTTCGATCAAAGCTTGAATGCAAAGTTTTTAAAAACCCCAAAAAAATTTAGTTCCTAATTTTGGAAGTGATATACGTGTGCATTTTCATGCATGCATGGTTCCACGATTTAATTTTCTCTTTGAAATTCATGAAGGTTTGCTGCATGCAAAAGAAAAGTACATGTCCTTTTTAGTCTGAGAATGCATGGCTACAGTGTACCAATTAAGTGAACCATTATTTTTTTGTCTAAAAAGTTGCTCATCATCCAAGCACTAAAAAACACCCGGATTTAACATAATTAACAGGAAGCTAAGAATCACTTAGTAATGGATCTTGTATCATTCAGATAGTCATTTCTTACAAATGAAACTCATCTGACAGCTCATAATCAATAGATTTAGTAGGGGATAGAGAGGATTAAAAACCCAAATGATGATATAACTGAGCAAGTTACATAATAATAGTATAGTGGAATATACAGTGTATCTGTGCACTATGCATGCTTGATTTCTGTCCTTTCTGTATATCAAGTATGCATGTCATTTTACATTTCCTTTTTCATCAGATTCTCTGTAGGAATATCAATTAATACCTTTAAAGTTTACTTGTACAGTTTGTTTGAATTTAAGATTAATGTAACACCACACTGATTTTTTTGTTGACAATAAGATTCAAATATATTGTTTTCATTTATTCTTTTGTAAAATTATCAAATTATTTTAATTCTTTAAATCTATTTATTACTGGTATATGCAAGACATTTCTGTAGCAATTTCTGTTTCACACTGAGTCAATATTTTTAATCAATAGTATAGGCACAATCCAATATAATATTATACATCTTAATTCATTTGTACTTTTGTTTTCACTAGTTTTGAAGTCTTTTGTGATGTGTATTATTTTTTTCTTTGTTGTGTATTTTTCACCTCTTCACAGCATGACCAGTACTGGGGCGGTCCCTAAAACCCCCGCCCCCACCCCCTCCAGCTCGTTTGTGGCTGATGCTCCCATTCAGTTTGATCTGTTATCTCCCAACAGCCAGAACGGTGGAGTCACGTCAAGTCTGCCAGGCCCACCAAAGTTAGTGTCTGCATGTAACTATGCCATT
>NW_026939452.1:0-9187 GCF_032062105.1 Saccostrea cuccullata | reverse complement strand
CTATAATTTCTTTAATCAGTGCATATACAAATGTGCAATGATCTTTAACATTTTAGTTACGTATGATGCATATTTATTTTAATAAAGATAAATACATTGGATTCTCTGCATTACTCGTTTCTTTTTTTTTTTATAAGGAAAATCATAATTGCAGCTCACTGTTCAAGATGAAGAATGCAGTTAATGTATATATCCAGGGCATAGTGTTTGTCCCTCTCCCATCCTTCAGTCCTTAGTCCTTCCTTCCATCTGTCCATCCATTACACTTTGCAGTTAGTCTAGTTTGAAAGAAATTACCAGTATTCAAGATATTTTAATCAAAATTTATACACTGATACATACTACCTAATGAACTGTACCAATTTTTTTTTTAATTTGAAAATGATTTTTTGTAAATGTTGTATTATCACTATCTGCATGGACTAGGGTAACTTCAAAATAATATTTGTTTGCCCTTATTTAAACAAAAATGTGATGATAGTGAAATTTTTTTTTTGCCAGGAAATTTAAACACCAATGGTAAAAATTTTCAAACTGTGTCTTCTGGAATGCATTAGAAAATAATTGCTTGCTGGCGGATGAAGAAAATTTTTGAGTTTGGTCAATTTTAGCTAATCAGTCGGTAATCTCAGTGAGATGTCGAAGGGACTAAAAATATTGGTTTGTCAGTGTCCCGTCGACCAGACCAAAACTTTTAGTTCCTTCGACATCTCACTGAGATTAATCAGTTGGTAGAGAGAACCAAAACAGTTTTTTAAACAAGGCCATATAATGAACTTTCTAAATACAGTAAAACTCGGTTATAACAAAGTCACTAGGAACTGTGAAATTACTTCGCTATATCTGTAAATCGTTATAACAGTATAAAACATAGGTAATCAGAGATTACAGAGCTCACCTCAACGAATGTTGTCTTTAAGTAAGGCAAAGTCACACAATTAACCAACAAAAAGTATACATTCCAATGAAAATATTTTTAAAAGCAATTTTGATCTGATACTTTGAAATAGACCTACATAAAAAATTTAAACTACTTCTTCTTCATGAAAATGTAATGAAAATCCAGCATCTGAAGCAAATTTGAGAGTTTTCATCTCTTAATGCAGCATTTGTGCAAGTTTGGTTTATATAAGCCTTATAGTTTTTGGTAATAGACCTGCAACCATAACTTTTACCTTGTCTATTATCTGAAAAATGTATGTCCAATTCAGCATCCGAAGCAAGTCCATTAGTGTGCATCCTTAGATGTATCATCCATGCAAGTTTGCTCATTATAGGGCTCATAGTTTATTGGAAATGAAACATGCATCAAAACTAACATTTTCACTCATCCACAAAAAGTAGGTCAGATTCAGCATCCGAAGCAAGCCTGGAAGTATGCATCCTTAGATGTATCATCTATGCAAGATTGGTCATTAAAGAACTCATAGTTCCTTGGAAATGAAACCTGCATCAAAAACTTTTAACTATTCACTCAACCGGAAAATGTAGGTCAGATTCAGCATCCGAAGCAAGCCTGGTAGTGTGCATCCTTAGATGTATCATCCATGCAAGTTTGGTCAACATAGGGCTTAAAGTTACTTGCAAATGAAACCTGCACCAAAAACTTTCACCTGTTCGCTCAACTGGAAAATGTAGGTCAGATTCAGCATCCGAAGCAAGCCCGGTAGTATGCATCCTTAGATGTATCATCCATGCAAGTTTGGTCAACATAGGGCTTATAGTTACTTGGAAATGAAACCTGCACCAAAAACTTTAACCTGTTCACTCAACTGGAAAATGTAGGTCAGATTCAGCATCCGAAGCAAGCCCGGTAGTATGCATCCTTAGATGTATCATCCATGCAAGTTTGGTCAACATAGGGCTTATAGTTACTTAGAAATGAAACCTGCACCAAAAACTTTAACCTGTTCGCTCAACCGGAAAATGTAGGTCAGATTCAGCATCCGAAGCAAGCCCGGTAGTATGCATCCTTAGATGTATCATCCATGCAAGTTTGGTCAACATAGGGCTTATAGTTACTTGGAAATGAAACCTACACCAAAAACTTGAACCTGTTCACTCAACCGGAAAATGTAGGTCAGATTCAGCATCCGAAGCAAGCCCGGTAGTATGCATCCTTAGATGTATCATCCATGCAAGTTTGGTCAACATAGGGCTTATAGTTACTTGGAAATGAAACCTGCACCAAAAACTTTAACTGTTCGCTCAACCGGAAAATGTAGGTCAGATTCAGCATCCGAAGCAAGCCCGGTAGTATGCATCCTTAGATGTATCATCCATGCAAGTTTGGTCAATATAGGGCTTATAGTTACTTGGAAATGAAACCTACATCAAAAACTTTAACCTGTTCACTCAACCGGAAAATGTAGGTCAGATTCAGCATCCGAAGCAAGCCCGGTAGTATGCATCCTTAGATGTATCATCCATGCAAGTTTGGTCAACATAGGGCTTATAGTTACTTGGAAATGAAACCCACACCAAAAACTGCACCAAAAATGTTAACCTGCTCCAAAAACATTAACCTGGTAATTCCTTTGCTGAAATTGCAGCATCTGAAACTTTGTCTGGTACAATAAAACACACTAAAACCATCTTCCATGCATGTCTAATCAGTATAGGACACGGAAGTAATTAAAAAGAAAACTGCTCCAAAAAACTTAACCTTAACCTGGGACGCCGACGCCGACGCCGAGGGTATCACATAAGCTCCCCCCAACTTCGTTGAGGTGAGCTAAAAAGTAATTAAATCTATATAGCTGGGGATCCAAGAGGACTTCGCTATATCCGTAAATTAGCAATATCCATGTTCGTACTAAACGAGTTTTGCTGTACCTCCACCCAGTTGATTATGTGCCTGTGTATGTCTTCGTACAACAGTTCAAGTGGAAGGACAGACAAAGGTGTATGTTTCACATCTTTATTTCAAAGAGGGTTTGAATAGAGCCTTTTTAATGCAATACGTTGTCAGAATGACACTTCTGAATAAAATTGTTAACTCCCTCCCACCCCCACCCCCTTTATGGATACAGCACATGTACTAGGAAAAATGTTTAGCCTAGTGAAGGAACCTGTGTTGAACAAACCTTTATATTCACAGAGCAGAGAGTATACCTGAAGAACCTTTTACATAATATTTTCTGTCTTGGCAGATCTGAATGTTTAATAATTTTTTCACTCTGTTTTTATTATTTATTATCATGTTTTAAAAATTATCCTTCGTGTAAATTAAATGAATGTACCTTCATAAAAAGATGCTTTTAGGACAATAAATTTGTTCTTTGTTTAAAGAGAAGTCAAACATAAAAAAAAAAAAACAAGATGTGTTTGTGAAACACATGCCCCCGTATGGCAACACAGCAAAGATTAAACTTTTCTCAAATGCAAATTTAGTATGTTTGTACCAAAAGTAGGGTATTCACACTGGAAATACAATTATGAAAAATAAAAGTAGGCCAAGGTTAAAGTTTTTCTCATAGGTACAGGGTACGTAAATCTCCAAGGTCAAGGTCAAAAGATCAAGATAATTGGTATCCAATGAAAAGTCTTGTCACAAAAAATACATATGTGAAGTATGGAAGCCTTAGCCCTAACCCTTCAAAAGTTAGAATGTTAAAAATGTGTTTTAAAAAAGTTTAAAATTTTTAAAAGCAGGTCAAACTTCAAGGTCAAAGGGTCAAAAGTCTTGCTATCAAATGAAAATTCTTGTCACAAGGATTAAATATTTTAAGTATTAAAGAACTACCCCTAACCCTTTAAAAGTTATGGTCAAAGTTTGCTTTTTAAAAGTAGGTCAAACTCCATGGTCAAGGTCAAAGGGTCAAAGTTCTTGGTATCCAATGAAGGGTCTTCTCACAAGGATTACATATGTGAAGTTAAGATCACTAGCCCTTAGTGTTCAAAAGTTATGGCCAAGGTTAAAGTTTTTTCATAAGTTCGGAAATGTCAAGGTCAAAAGGTCAAGGTAATTTGTATCCAATGAAAGGTCTTGCCACAAAGAATACATATGTGAAGTATGAAAGACCTAGCTTTAACCATTCAGAAGTTATGCCCAAGGTTAAAAATTTTTAAAAACAGGTCAAACACCAAGGTGAAAGGTCAAAGATCTTGCTATCAAATGAAAGGTCTTGTCACAAGAATTTAATATGTAAAGTATGAAAGAACTAGCCCCAACCCCTTAAAAGTTATGGTTAAGGTTTGCTTTTTAAAAGTATGTCAAACTCCAAGGTCAAGGTCAAGTGGTCAGAGTTCTTGGTATCAAATGAAGGGTTTTCTCACAAGGATTACATATATGTGAAGTATGAAAGCCCTATCCCTTACCTTTCAAAAGTTATGGCCAAGGTAAAAGTTTTTTCATAAGTACGGAAATCTCCAAGGTCAAGGTTGTTGATATCCAATGAAAGGTCTTTCCACAAAGAATACACATGTGAAATATATTGTCTGGTATCTACTGTTCAAAAGATTTGGCCATAGTAAAAGTTTGGAATTTTTATGTAAAAGTGGATCAAACTCCAAGGTCAAGGTTAAAGGGTCATATTTGGTGGTAACCAAAGAAAGGTCTTGTCACAAGGAATACACATGTGAAATATGAAAGTCTTAGCTCCACTAAATTAAAAGTCATGGGCAAGGTTAAAGTTTTTGCGGACAAAAAGACAGACAGAGAGACAGCTAGACAGACAGGCGTACGGACATGACAAAAACTATATTCTCTGAAACTTCGTTTACAGGGGCATAAAAACACCACATAGTCGTAGAGATATGCTTGCATAAAATATTACTTGACATTTGCTCGGGTGAGCTAAAAATATCCGGAATTCCAAAATCCGATTTTCTGGTTTTTATTTTAGTACACCCGATCGATTTCCTGTATGCGAAAAACAAATTTTGAGGTGATCATGTCGCCTGCATCCAGAGATGTATAATAGATACGTCTCTACTGCATCGATTGATCGAAGGAAAACTTGGTTGGTTATCTTAATTACATAACAGATAAATATTTATGTCATTCTGTCAAAACATTGTAGAATTGAAGATTTTTTCAACTGAAAAATCGTACATCCAAATGTACTGTGCAATGTACTGATGTAAAATCAACACAATTTCATCACAATAATTCAGATTTCCTTTCATATGTATTTTTTTATTTCGTTGGAAAATCATCACTGCCACCTTCATTAGCTAATTACTCAACACCTTACAAACCTTTGCCTTTGGCAGTAGTGCTATTTAAAGTCAACATTTTTTCTCAAAGTGTTATTCGAATTTTATGGACATTTTTTTTTAATATTCAACAAAAATGTCACAACACTAAAGAAAAAGAAAAAAAATATCTCTTGGATTTTTTCTTGACTATTACAATTAATTATGAACCATGAAATACAGTTGCTTGCACAGTTAAAAAAAAGACCGTTACTCTACCCTCGAGTGCCCAGTAGTCCAGCGCTTAAGAGATAATCAGTGCGAAGTACAATTTAAATGAAAATTATAATTATTTCATCTGATATTTTATCTTATTGTCTAATTGTCTAATTTTCTTGTTATTAAAAATATTTCTAAGTGCTTTATTAAATTTAATATCGGGGCACAGAACAAGTAAGGTTTACGTCGGCCGTATATGTTTTGGACCAGTAGTCATGCGCTCGAATGTAGCAGCAAATATTGGGCCAAGAAAAATGAAAACAAAATAAAAACAATTTCAGGTGACTAAGATGTTATTCTTCAAGGATCAATTCAATCATATTCTGAATTTATTTAATTTAATTAAGTTTACGGTTGTTTTTCTAAAATAAGTCATAATTTTTTCATCACTCTTTATTTACAAGTATTTCTACGTAATAATTACAAATTTCAGTATAAGGACTATAGCATTTTTATTTAGTAATCTTTTAAAATTCTTGACAAAAGGAAAAAATGAAATACCCAGTGCCCATCACATATGCTTATGCTAATTAGCCATGTGCTCGTCGTGTCCATAGGTGGCGCCCCTGTGCAGGTTTAGTGTATATTTAGAAACTCTAAAAAGAGTATTAGCAAAATGGCGGCTTTTATTGATGTTTATGTCTATTTGATAAATTAATAAATGTTTCCTCCGCATATTTAACTTTTTGTTTTAGAGACGGCACTTCCTTCTCTCTTCTTTGAAAATCAGTTGTTTATGACGTAATATCATAGCACGTGACCAACTTTTGACAACAAACAAAATGGTGCACAACTACTGGGCACGCACGACTATAGGACCCTCGACCATATATGAATAATTTAAGAGAAAATTAATTTAAAACTGTAAAAATATATTGATACCTAACTTTATGGTGTAATATAAGTTATCCATGTTCAATCCATGTTCAATCAAGAGTGTATGGGGATTTACCCCAGGTTTTCTTCTCTACGCCCTGAAGCTGAAGGCTGAAGGGTGTATAGAATACAACCTGGGGTCAATAATTACCCATAAAACCTAGATTTGGCCTGAATAAAGAATTTATTTCCTAATTATCAGATAGATTCTTTATGGACAAAATTCTTATCAGTGGTATTATTTCAGACAGGGCCTATTGATAATTGAGCAAATGAATCATTATTATACCCCTCGCAACTAGTTGCGTGAGGTATAATGTTTTTGACCTGTCCGTCAGAGTGTCAGTCAGTCAGTCCTTTTTTTTGTCAGCGCAACTCCTCATAAACCGCTGCACAGAATTTCGTCAAACTTTGCAGCTATTTAGGACACAATGTGTAGATGTGCATATTACCAGGAAATTCCGATTCCATTATTTTTTCCGAGAATTTCCGCACTTTTTAACTTAGGCATTTGGCCATACCTTGAATATAGAGATGAACAGTTTGTCAGCGCAACTCCTCATAAACCACTGCATAGAATTTCATCAAACTTTGCAGGTATTTAGGACACAATGTGTAGATGTGCATATTACCAGGAAATTCCGATTCCATTTATTTTTTTTGAGAATTTCCACACTTTTCAACTTAGATTTTTGGCCATACCTTGAATATAGAAATGAAGATTTTGTCAGCGCAACTCCTCATAAACCGCTGCACAGAATTTCGTCAAACTTTTGAGGTATTTAGGACACAGTGTGTAGATGTGCATATTACCAGGAAATTTCGAATCCTTTATTTTTCTGGGAATTTCGGCACTTTACAACTTCGATTTTTGGGGATATCTTGAATATAGTGATGAACAGTTTGTCAGCGCAACTTCTCATAAACCGCTGCACAGAATTTCATCAAACTTTGCAGATATTTAGGACACAATGTGTAGATGTGCATATTACCGGGAAATTCCGATTCTTTCATTTTTTTTCGGGATTTTCAGTACTTTGAGTTTTGGGGGAGCGTGGGGTATGTGAGCTTGCTCACTTTTTCTTTCATTTTTTGAGAGTTATAGTCTCATAACTGCAACAGTGTATGCAAACAAAGTGCAGTATTTTAATGAAAGACATTATAGAGGAGATGCATTGGTTATTTTTTTCTTAAGCTCCTTGCATAAATGAATTTTTTATAAAACTCAAGGACTGTTGTATTCCCAATTATTGTAGTATAATGAAATTAAGTGTTGTATTTCTTTCCTAATGCAGAGAATTTCCCCCTAAAATTTTACATTTAGTTGTATCCATTTGGATCTTGTCTGGACAAAAGGGTATCATATCCTTCATTTTATATACCGTACATTGTACATAACTAGAACACAAAAGAAATACAGTTTAAATAATTAGGTCAGTTGTTCTTTTTTTTATGAAAGTTAAAAGATTATCCTGTATTTAAATAATTTTAATTTTTTAGAATGAGCTATGAAAGAAAAATTAAGGAACAAAAAGGGAAAATCTCCACAAAAGAGGAAAGAGCATGGATTTCAGACAATTACTTCAATGTTTAGGAAGCAGCAGCTAGCAACTGAAGTAAGCAAATCGGAAGTCATTTCCACCTCAGACACCAACTCAAAAGAAGAAGAGGAAGACATACAGATAACCTTTGTTGAAACAACATCTAGTTACTTTTTGTCTAAAGAAAAGACATCAAAATCTGTGAAAAGGTTAAGCTTAAGGAAAAATAGAGTCAAAGAAGATAATAAAACATTAGACTCCCCGTCAAACTCCACATTAGGCAGTAATGCTGATTTAAATGAGATGAGAACAATTTCTACTGATCAAATACATTCCAAAATTAAGGAAAATAATAGAATTGAGTGTGAAAAATCATATAAAACAGAAAAAGTTGAAGTACCTCTATCCAGCTCAAACACAGACGGAAACTCCAAAACGAAACTTTCACTGAGAAAACGGAAGTCTGAATGTCCTAGTAAAGAAACTAGCCTGGTAGAGAAAAGATTCAGAACTGTTGAAGAGAAAAAGGAAGACATCAGTGAGATAAAAAGAAAGAAAAGTGTGCCTAATGTTGGTCCTCTTCAATCTGGAAGAACAGAGACTAAAGGAAACAATGGGGAAACTGATGAAGATCAGACAAACAACTCTAAAACATCTACCCCACTGCCAAAAGACAACAGTTAGTTTTTAGCTCTGTACATGTACTAAGACTGATAATTCTATATACTATATATGGTTTTTGCTTTGGACGAACTGTCTTGCCCTGACAACTAAAATTAAAATTTCTATGAAATTTATTCTGTGTTAATCCATCAGGCAACAGACGTAGTACATAATCAGAGCTTAGAGTATACTACTTATAAGACATATTTTTGATTTTGACAAGATGTTGACATGATTTCTAAAAATAGAAAAAATCGTGGAATTCTTTCAAAATGCTACTCCTTCCATAGTTTTGGTCTGATTTGGATAGTACAATTAGACTACCGTATACCCGCGGTATACTCGTCTCCTATAAGTCTGTCCACCTAAAAGTCGGTTGTATTTTTTGACGTTATTTTGGAGAGATTTGCTATTGACCCGCTTACCGGGTATAAGTCGGTACAAATTTTTGCCAAAATCTGGTGACAGATTCAAGTAAATCCATTAATGTTTTATCCTGGATTCAATTGATATTTTTTCAAAATGACACTGATATTTAATCTTAAATTATTAAACAAAAAGGCAATGCTCACTTAAAATACAAATAAAATTATTAAAATATGTAAATACTTGTACTTTATCTATATAATCTAAGAATGCATAAATTATCATATATATCCAGACATTTCTTCAATAATCACCGGAAATGC